>NC_058132.1:282629735-282702617 GCF_016433145.1 Gracilinanus agilis | reverse complement strand
CACAATGCAAATGGGATGAAACTGCCTGGCATAATTTAAGGTTACTTTTACCTGATTCTGTATAGACGCCAAAGGAGGGAGAGTCCCTAGTTTTCTATCCCCTTGCTGATTGGACAATTGCAGAATTCTTGCCTACATCTTTATAGCAACCTGTCAACATACATACACCAATCTGTCTGCAGGACAACCCACATCACCTTCTCCACTAATGCTGACATTTCTAAAGGTTCCTTCTAATTCTTACAGGAACAATGATTATATCTAAATGAGAAACCTGGTTCAATTTGTCTCATTGTTGGGAGACATTTTTGAACAGTTGTGACCTGTTTTGTGAGCTCCTTTTCTCTAGGAAGCTCAGCTTTAAGTCAATAAATTTGAAGCACTCATTACATTGATGTGTCTATTTGCTCAGCAAGATATTTCACTTAAGTGTCAAATTTCTTTGGGACTTAGCATATATATTCAGCATATTTAGAAAAGTGAAGTCTTATGCTACGGGATTTATGCCTTACCACATATTGAGCAAAAGCAACTGATTAATTGTTACAAATAGTTCCTGCTTTTCTCTAATAGCAAGTGTTAGAGGTCATTTGGGTAATGGGTAATAATATATTTGATAGGTTGAGCCTCACTGAATAAACATGAAACTTGGCTCAAGGGACAGAGAAATATTTCATGTGAACTATTTGAAATATTGGAGCAACTTGGTGGCACAGTAGATGAAGTGCTGGGCTTGAAGTAAAGAAGATTCCTTTTCCTGAGTTCAAATCTATCTTCAGACACTTCCTATCTGGGCAATCCCAGGAAAGTCCCTTAAGGCTGTTTGTCTCATAATAAGCTAGAAAAGAAAATGGCAAACCACTCCAGTATCTTTGCCAAGAAAACCTCAAAGGTGGTCAAAAAGAGACAACAACAGAAAAAAAAAACTGAATGCCAGGAGAAATAGTCTGCTTAATAATACTTATTAATAATCTCAGTGTATATAAGCAAAGGATGTTAGTCCTTCATAATAGCCTGAAAGCTATGTTCATTCCATCAATTAACTAATATTTGTTGAGCTATTACTATGTGCTAGGCTTATTTTTAAAAATAAAGATCCAAAGAATGAGGTAGCTAGGTGGCTGAGTAGACTGAGAGAAAGGCCAGAATATGGGAAGTCTGAGGTTTGATTCTGGCCTTAGACATTTCCTAACTGTGTCACTCTGGGCAAGTCACTTAACTTACATTACCACTCTTATGCCTTGGAACCAATACACAATATCATTTCTAAGAGGGAAGGTGTAAGGGTTAAAAAAAAAGATACAAAAAAGGCAAATAAATGTCCCTGTCCCTAAGGAGTTTGCATTCTAATGGAGATGGGGGGGGGACAACTGGCACTAATCCACAAATAAATACATGAAATATACAAGCTAAGTAAATTAATCAATCAACACACATTTATTAAGTTTCTACTAGGTGACAAGCCTAAGAGCAACTAGATGGATCAATGGATATAGAGTCCGATCTGGAGTCAGGAAGATTCAAATCTGGTTCCTCAGACACTTATTAGCTTTGTGACCCTGGGCAAGTCACTTAATCCTCTTTGCCTCAGTTTTCTCATCTGTAAAGTGAGCTGGAGAAGGAAGTAGTAAACCACTCCTGTATCTTTGCCAAGAAAACCCTAAATGAAGTCAGAAAGAGTTGGAAACAACTAAAATGACTGAACAACAACATGTAACAGGCACCATATAGAATGTTGGTTTTTGTCTTTTGTTTCTCAAAAAGGATCAGTGCCGTCATTGGTGATGTCTTTACTCGTGCATGAATTGGATTAAAGGGAAGCAGAGTTGCACAGTCATTAGCCTCAGTCTCTCTTTCAGAGTCATCAAAGTCTATGGTCACATAGAGCGAAATAAGCAGAACCAGGAGAATGTTACACAGTAACAGCAATATTATATGGTGATCAACTGTGAAAACTTGGCTGCTCTCAGCAGTGCAGTGATCTGGGACAATCCAGAAAGACTTATGATGGGGATTGCTATTCACCTGTAGGGAAAGAACTGTTGGAGTTGGATGGATGTAGATCAAAACATACTAGCTTTCACATCAGAGTATTTGTGGGTTTATTTTTGGGGTGTTGGTTTTATATGAGTGTGATCTTACAATAAGGACCATTATGGAAGTGTGTTTTGCATAATAATAGAAATCAAAGTCCAGGGGCACAACAAAAGTCAGGACAACTGGCAGTGGCCTGAGATGCACTGGATGAATTTGGCATTTCCAAAGTCTGACCAAGCTCTAGTCTAGACACTCACACGGCCTGCTTCAGTCTCCTTCATGGTCATTGGAATAAATTGTTCTTATCTACCCATTCTACCAGGGAAAGTTTTCAGATACTTGAGGTAGGCATTCCCTTACTCACAGATGGGTTTGAGGTCTATCAGTTACTCTTAACCTGGTTTTAGCCCATCTGTCAAAGAAGTTTACCAGGGTATGGCTACATATTTTTTCCTATAGCTTCTTGGAGCCACAAGTGAGAGGCAGACACCAAGGTGGATAAGCTGCTCTGAAAAAAACTTGACATAACCTCAGACCAGAGATGATAATATTCCCTGAACACTCCAGGGCAGCCAAGTTTCACAATGGATAAAGTGCCAGGCCTGGAGTCAGAAAGTCAGAAAGACTCATCTTTCTGAGTTCAAATCTGACTTTAGATACTTATTAGCTATATGAGCCAGGGCAAGCCAGTTAATCTTGTTCTCCTTAGCCTCCTGATCTATAAAAAGAGCTAGAGAAGGAAATGGCAATCCACTCTAGTATCTTTGCCCAAGAAAACTTCAAATGGAAGTCACAAAGAGTCTGAAACAACTTAGCAACTCTCAGTAGGTAAACGGACTGTAATTTTGGAGAGTAAAACATTAAAAGTTAAAAATACCAGGAAAGTCCTCTTACAGAGGGTGGTCTTCAAGCAGAGCCTTGAGAAAAACCAGGGATTCTAAGAAGGAAGAAAATAAATTACCAACTAGTGACCACTGTGGGCTAAGCAGAGTTTATCATGCAGAGGACCAGGAGAAGTAGGAGAGCTAAGGAGTACTTCTTTGCCCATGACATCTGGTCTCAAAAGATGATATCTAAGCTTTGCCCATGACATCTGGTCCAACCAGATCACATGCAAAAAGTACCTTGTCCTTTTATCTGTAGTCTGAGGCCAATCAGGAGAAGTACAGCCTAGTAGAAATATCTATAGATTTGGATACTTGGGCTCTGAACTTGGCTCATCACTTAGCTTCTCTGGGACTCAGTTTCTACATCTGTTAAATGAAGACATTTTGACTAGATGACTTTTGAGGGAGGTCTTTTCGAAATACATGATCTAAGATTGGAACCCACAATGCACAGTAATTGTGCGTTCTATGCTCTGAAAGTCAAGTCTGGAGGGCATTGGAATTGATACTGTTCTTCTCTGGGGGACAGATGATGTTTAAATTAAAGAAGTTTAGCCCTTAAGTCTCTTTAGTACAGATAGAGGATTTCCTCTACTGTCCTGAAGCTTTATTACGTACCAGATCTTGATCCTGAGACCTCATTCTAGTCCTGAAATTTACTCACTGGAAATACCCTCAACCCCTGTGGCCTTTTCCTTTCATCAGATGGTTCTTCTCAGAAATCTTAATTTAGGGAAGGGGTTCAGACCAAGCAATCTCATTTCACTTCAAGTTACACTCTCTACTTACTCTACCGTACACTCACTATATTCATCACTCAACTCTGCTTTCAGCTTCCATTTATGTTTTGTCTCTCTCCCCATTAGAATGTAAACTCCCTGAGAGAAGAGACTACCTTTCTTTTTACATATTTTCTCCAAGGCTTGCTTAATAAATGCTATTGGACTGAATGTAAATGATAAAAATATATCTCCTCAATCCAATCACTCAGTCTCATGACTCTTGGGGCCCACTTTCCTGAGACCTAGTGCTTAAATTAAAACTTAATGGATAAAGGGCAAATAAATGTGCTCTACCCATACACACCATTGAAAACAGAAAGAAATCATTAATTAGTACAATATTGTATAGCAGGCAAGCTCTCAACACTAACAGAACTATAGAGACTCTTGATTCCTTGAAAGGGGGAATGGGAGTTTAATTCTTGCTCAAGGGTACCATTTATACCCAAAGACATTGAGTGTTCCAAGGCAATGTCTAATTTCCAGATGCTTTATGTTGTGCCCCTGTAAAGAATCTCTTTGGAAACAGTAGTATTCCCAGGGAGAATAAGAAATTAGCTACCTAGAAAGTCACTTTAGATAATGTGCAGTTTTGTTGATGGCATAAATGTTTTGCAACACAAACCTCTTGAGGATTCTTTGATCCCTTGATTTGTGTCCTGCTATACCTACTTGTTTCTATTCGAGAATTTAGAAAGTACTTGGATAGCTTCAAGGGAAACTTAATTATTGGTTGGGATTGCATAGAGGGGGAAATGCAGGGGATAGTGGGTAGGAATGGCTGGAGACCCATTCTGCTTCAACATTCAGATGCACTGCATTAATGTTAGATTATTTCCTTTCCACTGATCCATATGAGGAAAATTTATTTTGTAAGCATGCCATGCAATTGTAAGGAACCATGAAGTGAGGAAAACATTCCTACTAAGATGAGGAAACACACATTTGTTTTCTTTTCTTGTCTTTTAGGCCCAAGAATATCATGCTAGGTTTCCCAGAACCTCAAGGCCAGGCAGAATGACAATGGACCAGCCTGTAGCTAAACTGCTCTCTAATCTCAATCATTATTTCCTGTCAAAAGGCAATTTTGTTTTTACTGAAATACTTTGGGTATCCACTATATTGAACATGATGAAGTGGAATTGGGAAACTCAGGGACTAGTTTTGGCTCAGCCCTTACTTAACTAGCTGAGTAATTTTACGCAGGTCATTTTAACTATTTGTCTCTCAGATTTCTCCTAAGTTAAATAAAGGAATTAGATTAGATCATCTTTAAGTTCTATAATTCTATAACATATGGCCATAACACTCTATAAAAAACTATTTTCATATATAGACTTTTTTTGTCTTAGGGGGTTTTAGTGGACTGAAATGTCAATATGAGTTAGCAAAGTGATATATCAACCAAAACAAATAATGCACCTTTAGGTTGTATTGAGAGTAATAGTGTCCAAGACCAAGGTGAAAATGGCCTTGATGTCCCCTACTTCAATCCAATAATATGGAAAATTAATTCTGTTCAGTTCTGGGCACAACATTTTAAGAAAAACTTACTTTGTGTTGATTTAATCATTTTCTTGTTCTTTCCTTGTTCACTGTTTCATGTAAGCTCTGGAAAGCACCAGACTAGGGCAATCAAGATGAAAATAAGTTTCAAGATCATGCAATATGAAAAAAAAATCATTCAAAGAATTGGGAATAAATACCCTGGAGAAGAAAAAGGAAAGATAATAGCTGTCATCACGTATTTGAAAAGTTAGCACATTGAAAAGTTAGATTCATTGTAGATTCTGTTTGGTCCTGGAGGACAGAACAAGAAGTAATGGGTAGAAGTGACAAAGAAGACAATTTAAGCTGATAAGAGCAAAACAACCCCAATAATTGGAGCTTAACCAAAGTAGAATGAGTTACACTGGGAAGGACTGGGTTCTTCATTTCAAGTAGAAGGTAGATGATCACTCATTTCAGTCAGGTTGTAGTTTTAATAGATCGATTCTGAGGTTTCCAAATTTTGTTTGATGATAGTTAAATATTTTACTTAATAGCTCTATTTTCAAACCAGTTCCCAAATTCCCCAGGCAGAAAGGTGGCACAATGTCTCTTAGAGTGCTGAGTCTGGAGTCAGGAAGGTCTCATATCAAATGTGGCCAAGACACTTACTAGTTGTTCGACCTTGGTTGAGACATTTAACCTCTATTTGCTTCAGTTTCCTTAACTGTAAAATTGGGATAATGGCATCTATCTTATATGAATATCGTGAGGATAAAATTAGATAATATTTGGGAAGTGCTTAGTATATTGCTTAGCACATAGTAGGTATTTTATAAATGCTAGTTCTTATTAAGATCCACCTCTTTAGATGATTGAGCAAAATAATCTCGCTGAGGTATATTGTATATCAGAGATGGTAATTATACTTGGAGGAAGGGGATCATGGGAATTTAGCTGACATAGACTCAGAGTGCTAATTTATACCACTTGAGACTCCTCTTTCCCATGCCTCTTCAATATTTCTATAACCTGGATTTTTCCATCAGCACCAAAAAGTCTCAGCCTTCTACTTTTCCATGCAATGAGTTTTAATCAATTTAATTCATAGAATCAATTCATAGAATGAAGAGAGAGTGAATTCAAGGCACAGGGTATAGCTAGTTCACATACCAGGATGTGTGAGATGGAATGTCAAGTTGAGGGAACAAATAGTTCAGTTTGGCTGGAACAGAGAGAACATGAAGGAGACTATTGTGAAATAAATCTGGGAAAGGAGACTGGAGTCAAGTTGTAGAAGTCCTTAAATGTTAGATTGAAGAATTTATATTTTATCTCAGGGGCAATTGGGAGTCCCTGAAGGGTGTTGAACAAAGGCATTAAGCAAATAGGACTATTTTGTATATAAAGATGACTTTGGCAAGTTTAGAAGATGGATTAGAAATACCAATTAGCAAGCTATTACTATGGTTGAGTAAAGAGGCACTGAGGGCCTGAAATAAAGGTCTGAACTAAAATGCTTTGGGGTAAGGGGATAAGGTAGAGTGAATGGAGAAAAGTGAGGCAGATTCAAATGATGCTCTGCAGTTAGAATGGCAAGTCTTGCCAAGTGATCAGATATTAGAAGAGAGGGAAAAGATAAGATTACTTAAATGGGTGACCGTGGAAGTATGGTGGGGACATCAATAGGGATATGAAGTTGAGAGGATGGATAAATATGCAGGGAAGATAATGTATTCAGTTTTGATCATCTTGAATTTAAGGTGTTAATGGGACATCTAGGTGATCACCAGTCAGTTAAAGATGCATTGTATCATTTAAGAAAAAAGCAAGTATTGAATATTTAGGTTTGAGAGTCATCTCTGCAAAGATAACTGAAGTCTTAGAAACAAATAATATCAATAACCAACATAGGAGTTACAGGATAAGTAAGTCAATAAACATTGATCAAGCACCAACTGTGTGCCAAGCACTGTGCTAAGTGGTGGCGATACAAAGAAAAACAAAAGATAGTCATTCTTAAAGAGTTAATAATCTAATGAACGAGACAGATCAACAACTATGGACAGACAAGTTATATACAAGCTAAACGGGATATGATGAATAGAGAGAAGGCACTAGCATTAAGAGGGGCTTGGAAAACCTTTCTTATAGAAGTAGAATTTTAGCTGTTATTTGAAGGAAGTCAGACAGCAGAAATGAAGAAGGAAAGAATTCTAGGCATGGATAGAAGGAGGGGGTGGTACAGCAAGTGAAAATGATTGGAATTAGGAGATTGAATATCTTGTGTAAGAAATTGCAAGAAAGCCAGTGTCACAGCGCCTATAAAGGTGAATAAAGTATAAGAAGATGGGAAAGGTAAGGGGAGGGACAAGTTATGAAGGCTTTTTTTGGGTAATTTTTATTGAAATAATTTTTTCCAGATTACATGTCAATATTTTAAAAAATATTCATTGTCCAATATTTTGGAATCCATGTTCTCTTTCTCCTCTGACTTCTCCTCTATCCCCAATAAAGCGGGTAATCTGATATTGATTGAACATATATTTTCATATAAGACATATTTCCATGATCATCACATTGTGAGGGAAGACACATATTGCTTACAGTAGGAATAAATTCTTGGAGGAAATAAAATAAAAAATGAAGTTATGAAGAACTTTGAAAGTCAATGGGTTCTATATTTGATACTGGAGGTAATAAAGAGCACTGGAGTTTGAGGAGGGAGGCGACATAGTTATATTTGCATTTTAGGAAGATCACTTGACCAACTATTTGGAGAATTTATTTGAGTCAGGAGAGAATTCCAGCAGTTGAAAATTTTATATGTGTAGATTTGGACCTTCTTCCCTTCTTTCACATCATGAAAACTTCTTGAAGACAGGAGCTATTTCATTACCATCTTTGTACCCCTATTCTTAGCAAGGTGGCAGTAGATACAAAATGTTTGTTAATTGATTTCATACCATCATGTATTACCTGGTTTTTAGGTTCTGAACATATACTCGCTGACTAGAGTACAAGAACTCTTAAAGGTAGAAATTAATGTCCTATATTCTTTTATATTTACAGTGTTGGCCTGGACATGGAAGGGCATCAAAAAAAAAAACTTTGCTGATGAGCATAATGAAAGATTTCTGGGATATCTGTCTAGAAATGTATCTGTAGTATTGTTCTTCAAGAAGAAACTAAAGTCATCTTGAAATTTGTCTACATTATGATATTCACATTTTTATGAAATTTTTCTGTGACATATCTATGACCTCAAAGACTCACACAGCATCTAGAATGTAAGGAGAATAGTTATGATAAATTCTATTTAATAATTTAAAAAATTTGGTTTAATAAAAGTTGAGGGTGATGTGCCTAAAGTCACAGAAAGAAGCTGGATCAAAGGCTGGGTGAAAATTCAGGTGTGGAACCTCTGGGTTAATGGTAGGTTAAAGGAAAGGACATGTACAATTTTGGAGATTTTAATAGTGCCCATGTAAAGTCAGGAGCTATAGAAAGCAAACTGGACCAATATTTTCAGTATGTATTCCCAGCAAGCTCAGTCTTTCACTGTGGCAAAACACTGTGCCCACCAATTTCACCAAGCTGTTTCACAGATAACCCCATCCAGAAAAAACATTGGGTAAAAAAAAATGGGCAGAATAATCTTTGGCCACATCACAGTAAAGGAAGTCCCAGGACTGGCAGAGTCATTTATAAAACCAGAAACATCTTGCAAAAGTCAGTCATTGTAGTCACATTTTCCATTTAAAAGGCCATTGTGAAATCTTCAGTCACTGAGATCCAAGATTTCTGCCCTGTTCCAGCAAGGTGCTGAGTCATTTACCCATTAATTCTGTGTTCTGGAGGGATGAGAAGTAGTCAACTGGATGTAGGAGAACTCTGACTTTCTCCACTGCCCTTCTCAGGCTGGCAAAGAATTCAAAACAAAAACAAAAACAAAACAAAACCATTTGTGAAGGTTCCCTTTCCCTGTCTGAGAAAAGTATATATTGGGAGAAAAGCTCCAGTCAGGGAGGAGAAATTAAGTGACATAGTGAGGTCCTCTGGAAGCCCTTCTGAGAAATGAGCAAAAAGCAAGGCTTTGTTTCAGACCATTGTGTTCTGCTATTCTTATTTAGAGAACTAGGTCTCTGGTAAAGGGGTCTGGCATAGAAAGAAAAGCTCTGAATTTGGAGTCAAAGGAGCTGAGTTTGAGTTTTGGCACTGGCATTTACCAGGCATGTGCCCATGGACAAGTCAAATAACCACTTGGAGCTTTGGTTTCCTTATCTGTAAAATGGGACAAGGGATAATGGTTCTATCTGCCTTCCAAGCCCAAGGATGGCAAGGAGAATGCTTTATAAAAGTTAATATGTTATACACGAACAGAAATCTTGTACAATGAATGTTCAACTGTGAAGGACTTAACTATGCTGATGACCTAAAACAATTTCAAAGAACTGGTGATGAAAAATGCTATCTATTGAAAGAAGTATAAATTCAAATCGAAGCAGACTTTGTGTTTTTTTCTCTCTTGGTCTGTATTTTCTTTCACAATATGATTAATATGGAAATATGTTTTGCATGACTGCACTTGTATAATCTATATCAAATTGCTTGTCTTCTCAATGAGGAAGGAGGGGAGGAAGGAAAGTAGAGAATTTGAAACTCAAAATTTTAAAAATGAATGTTAAAAACTGTTTATATGTAATTGAAAAATAAAATATTTGAAAAAATTTAATGTATTATAAAAATGCACATTCTTATACATCAAAAATCTTTAGCCTGGTATAGGTGCAGGAGCACTGAAGCAAGTCCCAAGAACCTTTAGATCTAGATCTGACAAATTGGGTGACCTGAGATCAGTCAGTCTTTCCAGGGTTGCTTTCAGTGTCTAGCAAACCGGAATGATAATCCCTCTCTTCTCTAATGCAGCTTTGTGGCATTTTATAAAAAGTGCTGGGCATGCAGTTAAGAAGATCTGAGTTTGAATCTTGTCTCAAATATTTACTAGCTATATGAGTCTGGATAAGTGACTTCATCTCTCCGTCTCAGTTTCCTCATTGCTAAAATGGAGATAAACAAATAATAGCACATATCTCCACAGGGTTGTTGTGTGGTTCAAACACTATGTGTAAAGCACTCTGCAAAATATAAAAGTCTTTCTAAATATTATTTCAGAAGAATGTTTTTGAGAAATAGGTTAGGGTGTTGTATTGAAGCCAAGAAGAGCTAGGTTTAAGAATCATCTCTGATATATACTGGCCGAGAAGGTGGGAAAGTTAATTAAGCTCTCAATTCTTTAGAAAACTCCCTCTAAGGCTATAAATTACAGATAAAGTGCTGACATTTTGCAAGACGGAATTTCTTCACTTGGGAGTTCCCATTACCAATGAAATCACAATTATCCATCCCTCTTCTATTCTCAACTTCATGGCTTTGTTCAAAGGATCAAATTAAAATGTAATTTAAGGTGTTTTGCAACCTATAGAGTTCTATAGAAATGAATTTTAATAAATTCTTTCATTGCATTCATTCACGTTGGAGATAAATAAATATTAGATTACATAATCATCAGGTGGTTAAGTTCAAAAACAACTTTGAGATGAGCTCATCCTTCTCCTACCTGAAGCATAAATTGTCTCAAATATAATAGAAAATTGATTGTTGGTCTTTGCTTGAACACTTCTAGTGACTGGACATTCACTATCTCACAAGACAGCAACCATGTTTTTGGATATTTCTTATTGGAATATAAGATAAATGCATCCTGAATTCATTTTAGTTTTTTTGGGCTGACATATACTAATGATGAGAAAAAAGGATGGCATAGTAGATAGAGATCTAGTTGGCTTTAGAGTTAGGGAGACCTAGTTCAAGTTCTGCCTCTTTTAAATCTTGGCTAAAAGGCACAGTATAAATCAATTTACTTCTCAATGCCCAATAATATAAGTTGCAGAAAAAAGGCCACCAGTATTGATGTCAGGACTTTACCCACCTGAGAGTTAGTTTTTTAAATGAATGAATTCTTTATCCCTTACATACTAAGGCATGTTAAGCTCTCTTAACTAAGAAAGACCTCTAGATCTATTTCACATGAATCACTTTTTAGACATTCTGTGACACACCCACAATTCTTTATTAACATGACTAATTTTAGAACCCAATTGTATTACTTTGCATTTATTCTCACTAAATATCACTTTGCCAACTTTAGACTGACATTCCGACCTACTAAGGTCATTTTTATACCAATTCTGACACCCAGTGTATTAGCTGTCTCTCAGTTTCATGCCAACTATAAAATTGTGAAGCTTACTATAGAGGCTTCACCCAAGTCATTGACAAAAATGTTAAATAGAAGATCAAGGTTTTGCTCTGAAGAACTCCAATCAAAAACTCAACATAAGTTAAAAATGATCAATTGTCTTTTCTTAGGTCTCATCATTCAACCAGTGTTAAATCTATCTAACTGTAATGTCATCAAGCCTTCCATCTTTACATCATAGTTCTTAGAATAGTGTGAGACACTTTCTCAAATTATTTTTGAGAGCCTAAGAATACTATATGTGTGTGGGGGATTGCCTTAGTTTACCAAACTCGTGGATAAAACATTGGAACTGCAGACAAGAACTCATTTTCCCAAGTTCAAAACTGACATTAGTCACTTACTAGCTGTATGACTCTGGGCAAATCACTTAATGCTGTTTGCCTCAGTTTCCCAATCTATAAAATGAGCTCGAGAAGCAGATGGAAAACTATTCCAATATTTTTGTTCAGAAAACCTCAAAAGGGGTCATGAAGGGTGGGACAGGACCAAAAGAAATCATCATTTTTTCAGTAATTTGGAATGTACTTTATTGGTCTACTGAAGGCTACTATGTGCTCCCTTACAATTGCTACATAATTAACTCTAATTGGCTATTTTTGTTATTCCCTTCACATTTTCTGAGCAGATTTCTCCTTATTTAAGAATCATATTCTGTATTATTTCCACAACTCAGTACTCACAGATTACAGGTTGTCTCACATAGGCAACTTTTGCTGCATTCCATTGGAGGCCATTGGGAACTTATTCCTAAAAGCCCATGAGCCTCCACTGGTGAGCTTACTTTTTAATAGTCAGTCACCAGGTTTGTTGTTCATTCTTTCTTTTCAAAGAGGACCAATAACATCATTGGGTGATATTTTGATGACCATGATTTGGATTTAAGTGAGGCAGTTATACAAAGTTCACTCATGGTTCCATAGTGATCCAAGTCCATTGGCATGACAGAAGTCAGGAGGACTGGCAATGGCCTGGGATGCAGTGGAAGATCTTGACTTCTTCAATATCTAGCATTACAAACTGCTTTCATGGCCACTGGAACAAATTGTTCTCATCTGTCCATTCTGCTGAGGGGAAATCTTCACAGGATTTGAGGTCTGTCAGTTACCCTCAACCTGGTTTAGCCCAATCTGACAAGTTTTAACTGGGTATAGCTATTACACTTGTCACTGTTTCTTGGAGCCAAAGGTGAGAGTTGAGTGAAAGGTGGAAATCAAAGGTGAATCAGCAGCCCTGGAAAAGGGTTAGCCAAGCATTCAAAAGAAGAAGTGATTGTCCTTTCCGAATGCCCTGTATAGCCAGGAGATATAATTAGCTCAAAGCAAGTAATGTAAGATAATCAAAGAATAATCAGTAAGAAATATAAGCAAATATTATATAATATAATATAGAACAGTAGCTATAAAACATTCTCCCCTTACACCTGGGCAGCAATCTTCTATAAAGGCATACCGTTATGGTCAAACTAAAGCTGCTATTGATAAAACTGATTTGTAGGTGGTAAATAAAAGGCCAGAATCAGTTTGGTATACCACTAGCAACAATTTATTATCAGGAGAGAAGGGATAGGAAACAGAAGTTAGGAAACTAGGAAAGTATATCTTAAATACTTATCATCTTAATTCTTTTTTAATTTGAAAGTTTTTATTAAATTAATTAATGTAGAATATTTTTCCACAGTTACATGATTTATGTTCTTTCCCTCTCCTCCTCCCACCATCCTCCCACAACCAACGAGCAATTCTACTGGGTTTTACATGTGTCATTGATCAAGACCTATTTCCATATTATTAATATTTGCATTAGGGTGATACATCCCTGATCATATCCCCATCTACCCATGTGATCAAGCATTTGTTTTTCTTCTATGTTTCTACTTCCAATTTCTTTCTCTGGATTTGAATAGTATTCTTTGTCATAAGTTCCTCAGATGTCTTGGATCATTGCATTGCTGCTAGTAGAAGTCCATTAAATTTGATTATGCCACAGTCTATCAGTCTCTGTATATAAGGTTCTCCTGGTTCTTCTCCTTTCACTCTGCATCAATTATTGAAAGTCATTTCAATTCACATGGAATTCCTCCAGTCCATTATTCATTTGAGCACAGTAGTATTCCATCACCAAAAGATGCCAAAAATTGTTCAGCCATTCTCCAAGTGAAGGACATACCCTCATTTTCCAATTTTTTGCCACCACAAAGAGCATGGCTATAAATATTTTTGTACAAGTCTTTTTTCCTTATTATCGCTTTGGGGTATAAACCCAGAAGTGGTATGGCTGGATCAAAGGGCAGTTATGTCTTAATTTCTAATCCCATACTGAAGATATCTAAATAAAACCCCCCAAAATATAAATGTTTTCTTTTCAGTTTCATCTTGTCTGCCAGAGTTGACCTCCTTAAACTTACTCTCACTAATCTAAGATAATAGTTCTCTATCTAATTAAACTATGCTAAATTAATAAATTCTTCTTTAACCTCCATAACCAAGTATCAGGAATTCAAGCAGACAGCGCAGGGCAGTAGCTCTTTCAGAGTTCTGAGAAAAAACAGCAGCCCCCTCAGTAATACACTTCTTAATCCAGTATCACAGATCCAACTCCCAAACCTAACCTGCCAGTTTCTCTTGACAGAGAGAAAACTGACCCAACACCTTCAAACTTCTCTCAGACAAAAGACATAGCAAAATGGAATTCACTTAACTGACGGTTTCCCTGTTTTATGGTTTTCTCTTAAAGAGATGGAGTTCAATTCTGTCCACTACTGCCTCTTAAAGAGACAGAGGGTGAGAGCTATCTGTTGTTGTCTCTTAAGGAGACAGCACACACATTAAAAACCTTCCTCTGACCCAAAACTTCTGCTCCTAATGAGATAGAGTGAAATTACAAAATTCCTTGTAACAATACTATACTTTGGAAATATGGACATCAATTTAGGATCTACTTAATGGCAATGAGAGTCACATGTAGAATACTGGCCTTATTCAGGAGTGGGGAGGAGGAAAGAGAGGAAGAGAGCATAGATTGCAAAATTCTAGAAAATGAATATTAAAAATTTGTATTAACATATATTTTGGAAAAAATTTAAAAAGTATGTCTCTTCTCTATTCTGGATGAGTATCCACTGAGACTTGGATTTTCTTGAATTGTCTTTTGCTATGCCCATTCTTATGAAACCCCTAAATACATAAACTGAATTAATTTTTAGATTTAGAGCAAGGAATTTTATCTAATTTTCACTTAACCATTTGAAATAAAATTCTCCAATATTTAGGAATTATACCAAAGTATGCACAGAGTTTTCCTTATTCATCACAAATTATAAAAAGACAATTATTTCTTCCCAAGAATCCTTGACTTCCTCTAACAAGTTCTGATAATGGTGGGCATTAAGACTAGAATATCAATAAAATTGTCAGGAAGATAAGTATAAAAAATAAATCACTCTATTTTGAACATAAAAAAGCTTCAATGGAAAAAAAATCAGAACCATTCTGACTGGGTTCACTACAAATCCACATTACACAACCTTAATTGGGTCCTCACTGCTGCTAGAAGTCCTGTTACACCTCCTTTAACAGTTTACTATCCCACTTTCCACAGTGGCTCTTTCACATATTTTCATCCATCATCAAACTTCTCATGGCTCCCCAAGCTTCCACTCAGCTGAAAACCTTGCCCCATATTTTACAAGAAAAAATATTGAGGATATTTTTCATGAAGTTCTACTTCTCAACTCTTCCTCATTTACTATTTCTCAGGTGCCAGTTCCCAATCCCTTTACTTTACTTTCACATGATGAAGTATCCTTACATTTTACCAAGGCTAACAACCCCTTCTACTTATTCAAGTGATACCATTCCATCTTTTTTTCCTCCAGCAGATTGACTCCTCATTCCCACTCTTTCACTTATTTTCAATATCTTCCTCTCTATTGGCTCCTTTTCTCTGAGCCCACAAACATGCCTATGTCTTCTTCATTTTGAAGAAGAAAAAAAAAGCAAAAACCTCACTTAATCCTTCCATTTCTGCTATCATCCTATTTCTCTTCTGCTCTTTATAACTAAACTCCTTCAAAGGGTCATCTATAATAAGTGTCTCCATTTTCTCTCCCTTTATTCTCTTGTTTACCTCTTAAAATACTTCCAACTTGATCACTTCACTGTAGCTCCACTCTCCAAAGTTACCAATGATCTGACCTTCTACTTATCAAATCCAATGGCCTTTTCTCAATCCCCATTCTCCTTGATCTTGCTGTAGCTCTTAACACTGTTGAGCACTCTTTCTTCCTTGAAATTTTCTTCTCTGCAGGTGTTTGGTACACTGCTCTCTCCTGGTTCTCCTACTTATCTGACTACTCATTCAGTCTCCTTTGCTGGATCCTCATCCAGATTGTGCCCTCTAATTGCAGGTGCCACTCAGACTTCAGTTCTGGGCATTCTGCTATTCTCCCTCTCTACTACTTCACTTGCTGATTTCATCACTTCCTTTGTGTCTCTATGGTGATGATTCTAAAATCTCACTATCCTAACCCAGCCTCTCTGCTGACTTCCAGGCTATCTCCAACTGCCCTTCACATATCTCAAAGTGGATTTCCAGTAGTTATTTTAAACTCAATATGTTCAAAATAAAATTCATTATTATTCCTCTAATTCTTCCCCATGCCATTACCTTTTCTGTTCTTTAGAGAGTAATATCATACTTCCAGATTCTCAGACTCAGGTCTAGAAGTCTTCCTGGACTCATCACTTGCTCTCTCACCCTTCACATGCAAACTATTACAAATGTCTGTATTTTACCTCTGTAATATCTCTTTAATGTCTTTAATATCCCTTCTCTCTTCAAACACTGCCACCACCTAAGCATAGGACCTTACACCATATTTGACTATTACCATAGTCTGCTGGTAGATCAGTCCATCTCAGGTCTCTAATCCATCTTCCATTCAGCCACCAAAAGATTTCTTATTAAATAGAGATCTGTTCATATTACTATCTTACTCAATACACTCCATTAGCTCCCTATTGCTTCAAAGATCAAATGCAAAAGGCTGGCTTTGACATGCAAAGCCCACAACCTAGCCCTCTCCTCCTTTTTTTTTTCTTCTCACATCTTACTCTAACATGCACTCCTTGATCCTGTGTCACTTCCCAGCTATTCCATAAAGTAGACACTCCAGCTTTCTGCTCAGGGTACTTTTCCCTGACTATCTCCCCATATCTGTAATACTCTCCCACCTCTATTCCACCCATTGGCTTCTCTGACTTCCTTAAAGCATCAACTAAGGGGGTATCTAGGTAGCTCAGGGAATAGAGTGTCAAACTTGGAGTCAGGAGGACTTGGTTCAAAACTAGCCTCAGACACTTTCTACCAGTGTTAACCTAATTTGTTCCTAGCCCTCCCCCTTCCATCTTAGAGTTGTTACTAGGACAGAAAGTAAGGATTTAAAAAATAAGTTAAATCCCCATCAGAAGTCCATCTTTTACAGGAAGCTATTTGTAACTTCCTCTTAATTCTAATGCCTTTATTCTGTTCATTATTCCCTCCTTATCCTGTCTATAATTTACTCTCAATATTTTGCAAGTTGTCTACTCCATTAGATTATTACCTTCTTGAGGGCAACAGCTCTTTTTTCTTCTTTTCTCTACCCCTACAGCTAAGCACAGTGCTAGTAAAAGCACTTAATGTTTATTGATTATTTGATTTAATGAATATTTTCCTGGCCAAAATCCCCATTAAAAACTATATCCAGTTTCCATGCCAGATTTGATATCTGTAGCAGGAATTTGTCACTCAATGCCTTCTTCAGATCAGACAGTTTAAAATATGTTCTCACCCCAATATCTCTTTCAAGTTTCCCTTCATTTATCCTCACTGAAATATTCTTTTCTACCATTCTTGAATATTAGGAGAATAGGTCCATGGATTTAGGTAAAGAAATAAATTCTCACGATACACTACATCATCCAATTTGTCTTGTCTGTTATTTGGAGAAAAAGTATGTACCCTTCCATTGCTATATTCCAGTCATGAGTCATATTGCACAAAAGCTTAGTGATATTTATGAGGTCATCTTTATCTCTATGTATTAGGTTCTCCACTTTAATATTCATATACTAGTAATTAGTACACAGATCTATGAGGTCATTTATATCATCCCAGACCCTATTTGTGGTTATTGGTTCCTCATTCCTCATGCTCCTATCCTTCTCATGTCACATGTATTCTATCTGTAGTATTTTAACCATTTATTAATATTCATTTTTAACATGGTTACATGATTTATGCTCCTACTTACCCCTTCACCCCTTGCAATCCCTCCACACATGGCTGATGCATCTTTCCACTGGTTTTACCATGTGTCACTGATCAAGACCTAATTCCAAATTGCTGTTAGTTGCATTGGTGCGGTAGTTTCGAGTCTACATCCCCAATCACGTCCATCTCAACCCATGCGTTCAAGCAGTTGTTTTTCTTCTATGTTTCCTCTCCTGCAGTTCTTCCTCTGAATGTGGGTAGCGTTCTTTACCATAAATCCCTCAGAACTATCCTGTGTCATTGCATTGCTGCTGGTACAGAAGTCCATTACATTCGATTTTACCATAGTATATCAGTCTCTCTGTACCATGTTCTTCTGGCTCTGCTCCTTTCGCCCTGCATCAATTCCTGGAGGTCTTTCCAGTTCACATGGAATTTCTCCAGTTTATTATTCTTTTGAGCACAATAGTATTCCATCACCAGCATATACCATAATTTGTTCAGCCATTCCCCAATTGAAGGACATACCCTCATTTTCCAGTTTTTTGCCACAACAAAAAGCACAGCTATAAATATTTTCGTGCAAGTCTGTTTATCTATGATCTCTTTGGGGTACAAACCCAAAAATCTTATGGCTGGATCAAAGGGCAGACATTCTTTTATAACCCTTTGAGCATAGTTCCAAATTGCCAGCCAGAATGGTTGGATCAGTTCACAACTCCACCAGCAATGCATTAATGTCCCAATTTTGCCACATCCCCTCCAACATTCATTACTCTCCCATTCTTTCATTTTAGCCAATCTGCTAGGTGTGAGGTGATACCTCAGAATTGTTTTGATTTGCATTTATCTGATTATTAGAGATTTAGAACACTTTCTCATTTGCTTATTGATACTTTTGATTTCTTTATCTGAAAATTGTCTATTCATGTCTCTTGTCCATTTATCAATTGGGGAATGGCTTGATTTTTTATACAATTGATTTAACTCCTTGTATATTTGAGTAATAAACCCCTGTCAGAGTTTTTTGTTATAAAGATTTTTTCTGAATTTGTTGTTTCCCTTCTGATTTTGGCTGCATTGTTTTTGTTTGTACAAAAGCTTTTTAGTTTAATATAATCAAAACCATTTAATTTACATTTTGTAATTTTCTCTAACTCTTGCTTGGTTTTAAAATCTTTCCTTTCCCAGAGATCTGACAAGTATACTATTCGGTATTCACTTAACAAATTTATAGTTTCCCTCTTTATATTCAAGTCATTCACCCAATCTGAATTTATCTTGGTGTAGGATGTGAGATGTTGATCTAAACCTAATCTCTCCCATATTGTTTCCCAAATTTCCCAACAGATTTTGTCAAATAGTGGATATTTGTCCCAAAAGTTGGGATCTTTGGGTTTATCATACATTGTCTTGCTGATGTCACTTCTCCCAAGTCTATTCCACTGATCCTCCCTTCTGTCTCTTAGCCAGTACCATATTGTTTTGATGACTGCTCCTTTATAGTATAGTTTAATATCTGGTACTGCTAGGCCCCCTTCCTTCACATTTTTTTCATTATTTCCCTTGATATTCTTGATCTTTTGTTATTCCAATGAAATTTGTTATAGTTTTTCCTAATTCAATAAAGAAGTTTTGTGGTAGTTTAATAGGTATGGCGCTAAATAGGTAAATTAATTAGGTAATAGGTAGAATGGTCATTTTTATTATGTTAGCTCATCCTACCCATGAGCAATCAATGGCTTTCCAATTGTTGAGATCCAGTTTTATTTGTTTGGAAAGTGTTTTGTAGTGGTTTTCGTATAATTGCTGTGTTTGTTTTGGTAGATAGATTCCTAGTATTTTATATTGTCTAGAGTGATTTTAAATGGTGTTTCTCTTTCTACCTCTTGCTGCTCTAATGTGTTGGAAATATATAGAAATGCTGATGATTTATCTGCATTTATTTTGTATCCTGCAACTTTGCTAAAGTTGTTAATTATTTCTGCAAGCTTCTTAGTTGATTCTCTAGGATTTTTTAAGTATCATATTATCATCTGCAAAGAGTGATAGCTTAGTCCTCGTTGCCTATTTTGATACCTTCAATTTCTTTTTCTTCTCTAATTGCAACTGCTAGTGTTTCTAGTACTATGTTGAATAATAGAGGTGATAATGGGCATCCTTGTTTCACTCCTGATCTTATTGGGAAGGCTTCTAAGTTATCCCCATTGCATATGATGCTTGTGGATGGTTTCAGGTATATACTGTTTATTATTTTAGGAAAGGTCCTTCTATTCCTATTCTTTTCAGTGTTTTCAATAGGAATGGATGGTGTATTTTGTCAAAGGCTTTTTCAGCATCTATTGTGATAATCATGTGATTTTTGTTTGTTAGATTGTTGATATGGTCAATTATGTGGATGGTTTTCCTAATGTTGAACCATCCTTGCATTCCTGGTATAAATCCCACCTGATCATGGTGGATGATATTCTTGATTATTTGCTGGAGTCTCTTTGCTAGTATTCTATTTAAGATTTCTGCATCTATGTTCATTAGGGAGATTGGTCTGTAGTTTTCTTTCTCTGTTTTTGATCTACCTGGCTTTGGAATCAGTAGCATATTTGTGTCATAAAAGGAATTTGGTAGGACTCCTTCTTTGCTTATTATATCAAATAATTTGTATAGTATTGGGATTAGTTGCTCTCGATTGTCTGATAGAATTCACTTGTGAATCCATCAGGCCCTGGAGATTTTTTCTTAGGGAATTCTTTGATGGCTTGTTCAATTTCTTTTTCTGATATGGGATTATTTAGGTATTCTATTTCTTCTGTTGTTAATCTAGGCAATTTATATTTTTGTAAATATTCTTCCTTATCTCCTAGATGGTTATATTTATTGCCATATAATTGGGCAAAATAGTTTTTAATGATAGCCTTAATTTCCCCTTTATTAGAGGTGAGGTCTCCCTTTTCATCTTTGATATTGTCAATTTGGTTTTCTTCTTTCCTTTTTTTATTAGATTGACCAGTACTTTGTCTATTTTATCTGTTTTTTTCAAAATACTAGCTTCTAGTCTTATTTATTAATTCAATAGTTCTTTTACTTTTGATTTTATTAATTTCTCCCTTGATTTTTAGTATTTCTAATTTAGTTTTCATCTGGGGATTTTTAATTTGCTCGCTTTCTATTTTTTTAAGTTGCATGCCCAATTCACTAATCTCTACCCTCCCTAATTTGTTAATATATGCACTCAAGGTTATAAATTCCCCCCTGGGTACTTCCTTGGCTGCATCCCACAGAGTTTGGTAGGATGTCTCATCATTGTCATTCTCTTCAATGAAATTGTTGATTATTTCTACGATTTCTTCTTTGATTAACTGGTTTTGGAAAATCATATTATTTAATTTCCAATTAGTTTTTGATTTTCCTGTCCAGGGGCCCTTACTAATTATTATTTTTATTGGATTATGATCGAAGAATGATACATTTATTATTTCTGCTCTTTTGCATTTGTTTGCAGTGTTTCTATTCTGTAGTATTTTTTGATAGTCATATCTGGGCAATTTTCTCACTTTTCCCTTTTTTTTTTGCTTAAAGAATTTTTCCGGGATCAGATCTGTATTTCTTTTTTCTTTTAACAAGTATTCACCAAACTACTACTATGTATGGAGACACTAGTCTAGATGCTGGATTTCAAAAGTGAAGGGAAAAAACTGCTAACCTCATGGCATTCACATTTTACCAGAATGGCAAAATAGCTACACAGATAAATATGTGTAAGATAAGTTATGAATTAAAGAACACAAACAATTAGAGGATAAGAAAACTAGGGAATAGAACAGAAGTGAGATTATACCTTTTCTGATACTTATAGATACATCCTGCCCCTAGTTCAAGTCCTATTGTTTCTATATCTCAATCCCCAATACAGAAAATCAACTCCTCCTTTCAAAGACTATCGTATCAACCAGTTATACATCTCTCATTTTTTCTTTTGTGTTTTCTGGCTTTTACTTTCAATGGGCACCAATTATAAGAGATATTTCCACTGCACAAGTTGAGACCATACATAAATATAATAAAAATTGTAACAAAAATATATTACAGACAATACAATGTGTCCTAAGCAAATTCTGAAGAAGGGAAGATCATTTTTATCTAAAGAGATAAGGGAAGCCTTCTCAAAATAGATAAAATTTCACTTTTACAGAGGCTAAAGAGGAGGACATTTGTGGCATGAATGAAGATATGGAAAAAGAAATCATGGAATAATTATGGAGACAGCAAGTTGTCAGTTTTTGTCATAATGGAGGGTAAACTAAGGACAGATCACTTATTAAGCACTTACAACTGAGCTGTCAGATTATCTTCTTTTTTTTCTAGCTCTATTCAGCTCCCATTTGGGCTTCTGTGAGTTACCTTCCCATTCCCTACAAAGTATTATCTTTGCTCTCCTACAATCCAGAGACAAAAAGAGAAACTGAAAATCTATTCATTTCTCCTCTGGAATTCTGACTACTTATCTCTGAGAATCCTGTTCTACCTTTCAATGGTGCTCTTCTGCATTATCCTACAATTTAAAAAATGATTTTCTATTAATATAAGCTTTGTTTTATTATTTTATTATTGAATTATCATTTTACCTTTTCCACCTAGTTTCTTCCTAATTTTTCCATTTTTATAATTTGGGGATTTTTTTCTCAGCCTTTTTCAACCACTGATGATCACTATTACTCAGTTAATATATGAGACATTTTGTTTTTATTCAGTCAAAGAATAGACTCTCTCCTTACCCACAACCCCTACCACACTCATGTCTTATTCTCGGGCATTACTTTGTTCTGATGAAGGTGATTCCTTAAGAATATAGCCAAGAGATTAAATCTGAAAGTAGGATACTTAAAATGTTCTCAATCACAAGAGTCACAAACCTACTCAAAATGCAGTTTGAGGTAAGGGCTTAGAGAAATGAGCAGAGCTTTATATATCTCAAGTTGCCTTAGTCAGGAATACCAAAGGATCATCCCATTTGAGCATGGGAATGTCCAAAATGGCAAGGTAATTTCAGTTGTCTTCTTCTGTCATAATTGCCTTGTGGCATATTCTTTCATATTTCTTCTCATTGTTTAATTTTCTGGAATTGGGGGTTCTCACCTTATTTATTTGCCACATCGAAAAGATACTTTTAACTCTGTCATCTTCCAAAGACCCAGTAATCAAATGGTCACATGGATGACCAAAAATAAGTGGTTAAGGGGGCAGCTATATGGCTTTTTGGAATGAGAACTAGGCTAAGAGATTGGAGGTTGGAGGTTGGAGGTTCGAATCTGGCCTTAGACACTTCCTAACTATGTTAAACTGGGCAAATCCCTTAATACCCTCTGCCTAACCCTTATTGCTTTTCTCCCTTGGGAACAATGTATAGTACTGATTTAAGACAGAAGGTAATGAGTTTTAAAATAAAATAAAATAAATGGTCAAACCATCTAACTTGCTTAAGCTTAAATTTCCTCATCTATGAAAAAGAGAAGTTTGACTTGATAGACAGTGAAATGACTTCTTCCTCATGAACTGTGATTCCTCTATCAACTCTTCTATGGTTACCTTTAAAGTCTCTGTACAAGGCTTTTCTTCAGGCTAGTCTCTTCTCAATATAAAATCAAATTAGAAATCACCAGACCATTTCAAACCCAGGATACTGATGTCTCTGAAGTTCCTATACACCAGAAGACAGCATATGGAAATGGGAAAATTCAGGCAGAAACTAGATCTGTTTGATTCATGAGGAGGCTTTCTATAAGTAAATCACATTGTTTTCTGAAGTCTTAATCCTTAATATAAAAACAATAACACATATACACAGAAAACCTCAATGACTCTCCACAGAAGATACAAACTAACATAACTGTCATTCAAAGGACCTCCACAATTATAATACAATTTAAACATAATTATAACTCTATATAAGTAAAGATATTTATTAGCACTTTAAGATTTCAAGGTGTTTTCTTAATAAAAGTCCAAAACAGTAGAGAATACAAGTATACTTATCTTTATTTTAGAGATAAAACTGAACTGCAGACAATTGAGATGATTTGCCAAGGACCCACACAAATAATTATAGTATGAATTGGAGGTCTTATATTACTCATTTCTTTCTCCTAGACCAAGTTGTTTCTCTTCAGTTTTATCTACAGCCTCACTGCCTAAGATGGTTTCCCTCTTTACCTCCACCTTATAAAATCATCAGCAGCATGATTAAAAGATCTCTTTAAAGTTTATAGAACACTTTACATATGTTTGCTCATTTGGTCCTTGAAACCTGTGAGGTAGGTGCTACCATTGTGTCTATTCTACAGTTGGGAAATCTGAAGCAGGTTTCCCAGGAAAGGTGAGGGTTACAAGACTCACCTGGGGTCTTACAGCTAGTAAGTGCTCTTACTACCCCAGGAGAGAAAGGCTTCTCCTTCCTTGGATTTCTCATTACATGTTTCAGTCTTCCCCTTTGAAATTCCCTTACTCTCTCGTATCATAGTTATTTGTATCCTTACTTTCTCCAATCAATTATATTGTAAATTCCATAGAACCTTACCATATACACGTTATGTGCTTAATAAAGTTTAATTACTTTAATGGGAGTTATTAATCCAAATGTAAATGGAAGTAATTAATCAAAATAATATGTTCAAGTTGGAGTGCATCAAGAAAATCTTTGAATAATAATATTAAGAGCAATACTTGCTATAAGACTGATCCTATTCTGCCTGGGAAAAAATGGGGAGGGAAATGGTTGACATTTATCTTTCTTTATTATCAGACCCTCCTTCTGTTAATAACTTACCTTATAGTTAATTCTTTCTTCCATAATAATATGATATCTCTTTCACATCATGACTTTTCTCCATGAGGTTTAAAATTATAGCAGGTTAGCAAAATTAAATTAATTCTATTTATCTAAATAAATAAATGTATACATATACACATATATACATATATAAATTAAATAAATTAAATGAGAATTTTGAGAGTTTTATAGAAGCCAAAGACAACACATAAAGATGGATAGATGACATTAGAAACTCAGAAATACATATTTAACCCCAAATTTGCAATAAGGTACTATAAATATCATATTAAATAAAAGAAAAAAAAACAGACTTCTTTAGGAAGAAAGGAGAGGCCAAAATTTTTACATAGATTTTTTCCAGATAATGGGGGTATGATCATACCCCAGGCCCCGAAATGTAGAAGGGATAACTGTATTCATTCATATGAATATGTTTAGCTACCTTCTTCTTCCCATTTTCTACAGAAATTACTCTATTTTTCTGGGTCGCATATCTCAATGTGTACATTCCTCTTCCCAATCTTACTTGAGTGGTTAGTCTGTTCCTAACTGTTAAATTTCCCAACAAGTCTTCAACATATAGGTAAAAAATGGGCTCATCAGTCTGAAGGCACTCTGACACCCTTAAAAAATAAACACATTAATATACTGCCATAGAGGACATTTTTAAAAATAAAAACCCTCCTATCATGCCAAGACATCAAATGTACAAAATGTAACAATGTGATTTACTTTCCTTTATTCATAGCATGGGGTATGTATTATACCCACTTCCTACTGTTTGCCATTTAGATAAAATTTATAGGGTGATTCAGTTTTCAGGAATCATACACAAAAGTAGTTTAGTTTTTAAAGCGCATAGTTTTGTTTTATGCATTTGAATTTGGCTATTGGAGCTTTATAGAGCTATTTCTTTTCTATTTATAAAAGAATGATTATTATGGAAAATATTGTTTTGGAATCAGTATGCAATTTTGTTTTTACAGAACGAGAATACTGAAATTCAATAGAACCAGGCAATAAGAAATAATTTTTATTGACTACATTAAATAGCAAAAGAAACATTTATAAAGAATGAGCAATAGCTTGTTGGTCCAGAAAACCTTGCAAAGTGTTTTTTATTTCTGCACATACAATAGGCACATACACAAACAAGTTTCCCTTATTATAATTCATTGCCAATTAAGATTCTTATGTCTTCTTGGTGACTTGTGGGACCTGGTCACCAACTGGGTCATGTAGATGAGCTGATAAAGAAATGAAAGTAAACATAATTTTATTCTTGTCCAATTTGTTCTTGTCCCAAAAGTCAATTCAACTGGTTGATTGTTTTCAGGGAGATTAAAAAAAAATGATTGATTGCATTTACCACTGAACTGACCAATGCTTTGGCATCATAGAGATATCTACAAATGGCTTTTAATTTCAAGGTTCCCTATGCTTTTGTGTGTGTGTGTGTGTGTGTGTGTGTGTGTGTGTGTGTGTGTAATTAGAAAGGAAATCAATTATATTGTAATATACTTATCAAAAATCATTTTTACAAGTTCACTGACCTTGGTATATTGTATAATGAATAATGAAGAAACTAAACATTATATAGTACAGGAAGAAAATATCTCTGTGATAAATATAAACTTTCTTTTGTCCATTTCTAGATGGGCAGGATAATGTAAAGAGTGATGTGGATATTCAATGTGTCTTACGGTATGACTGCAATGTGAATTGAAGGGACCCTCTTGTATGCAGGGTAATCTCCACTGGAGAATGTGTAAGAGGAAATTAAAAAAAAAGACGTGTAAATTAGTGTAACCGAAGTTATACCTCATTGTCAAAATTGACAAATAATAAAAAAAAGACTTTTTGGAGGGATTATGGAAGAACGAACACATTAATGAATCATTGGTAAAGTTGTGAATTAGTCCAACTCTTCTAGAAATCAGTTTGGAACCATATCTCCAAAATGGCTAAACTGTTCACGCCCTTTGTCCCAGTGACTATAAGACACATGCTCTAAGTGGATCAAAGGCAGAGAGTAAGAACCCATACACATATACAAGTATGTTTATATCAACACATTTCTTTGTAGTGGGGAACAGAGTAGGTATTTATCAGCTGGGAAAGTAACTGAACAAATTATGACATATGAATGCCATGGAGTGGCATTTTAGGCAAAGGACAAATTCAGAGAATTTTCAAAATACTTAAATGGACATGATGAACAATGAAGTAAAAAGAACCAAGAGAATCATTCATACAATTACCATAAGATTGTAAAGGGTCTCAGCTTTGAAAGACTTAAGTTCTGAGGTCAATTATGACTATAGAAGACTAGTGATGAAATTTGTCTTTTACTTTTTGATGCAGAAATAATGTATAGGTACAAAATGACACATCCTCTTCCAGATATATACTACAAAGTAAATTTGCTTTCCCTGATTATTATTTTAAGGAAGATATTTTATTTTGGCGTTAGGGGGAAATTTAGGTTAGGGTTAGTGGGGTTATTTATAGGAATAGTGTTCATGCTAAAAAAAAAGATTGGGAAAAAAGGACCTCAAAAAATTTTAATGTATGGAGGCTATTTCCATTTCATGTGAAAATTGTGTTTGTGGACACAAAGTGTTTTCCTTACAACCTTCCTTTGAAGTAGATAGTTTGGATATTATTCTTCCCATTTTACAGAGGAGGAAACTGAGCCCTAGAAAGATGAAATGATTTGCTAATGGCCATAAAGTGGAGATTAGATGTCAATTCCTTCAGAACTCTTTGTACAGTTTGGCATGGGAAATAAGTTTGTCTTCTTTATTGGTCAGCTAAAATAAAAAGCAGTGTGCTAAAACATCTATAGAGAAAAAATACAATGCTTTGCTTATCAAAGAGGGCTATAAACAAGCAAGAAAATCTATGTATTATTATGTTAAATTTAATATATTATAAGTTAATCTAATAATATTTTAAAAGAAACACTGGTGAAGCCCTGAACTAATGTAACCATTCTCGAAAGCAATCTAGAACCATGCCCAAAGGACCATCAAACTGTGCATAATGTTTGACCCAACAACACCACTACTAGATCTGTTTCCCAAAGAGATCAAAGATAGAGGAAAAAGACCTATTTGTACACAAATATCTTTAGCAGCTCTTTTTGTGGTGGTAAAGAACTGGAAACTGAAGGAATATCCATCATTTGGGGAAGGATTGAACAAGTTGTAAATGATGGTAATGGAAGACTTGTGTACCAAAAGAAATGATAAATACCTGGAAAGACAGACATGAAGTGATGCAAAGTGAAGAGAACAGAACTAGGAGATCATTATACATAGTAACAGCAATAAAGTGTGATAATCAACTATGAATGATTTAATTAGTATTTGTAAAGCAATGACTTAGGGCAATTCTAAGAGACTCACAATAAAAAAAGGTTATCCACTACCATAGAAGGAACTTATGGTGTCAGAATGCAGATGGAAGCATACCATCCATGTATTTCAAACATGAATTTTTCTATAATGGTAGCAATATGTGTTTTCTTTACAATATGATGAACATAAAAATATGTATTTGGGGGGGGGGCAGCTGGGTGGCTCAGTGGATTGAGAGCCAGACCTAGAGACAAGAAGTCCTGAGTTCAAATCAGATACTTCCTAACTGTGTGACCCTGGGCAAGTCACTTAACCCCCATTGCCTAGTCGTCACTACTCTTCTGCCTTAGAACCAATACATAGCATTGATTCAAAAACAGAAGATAAGGACTTAAAAAAAGAGATATGTATTGCATGATAACACATGTACAAACTAGATCATATTTCCTGTTATCTTAGAGAAGGGGGAGAGTTTGGAGGGAGGGAGAAAATATGGATTGCAAAATGTCAGAAAATGGTATTATCAAAATTTAGTCTGAAAAAAAATTTAAAGTTAAAAAGAGTAAATAGAAATTCTGGCTAGCATTAACATGAACAAATGTCTTCAGATATAATCTTGACAACATACTATGCCAGCATTCTAAGGAGAAGCAGACCAAAATACAGAGATGGCACTGTCTGTCAAATGGCCAGTTAGTGATGAAATCTTTATCTATACAATACTCATGCGTACATTTGGGTGTTTGCATGTGTGGATTCATTCAATGAAATGTCAACAGTAAAGATCCCCATCCATATAAATCTACCCATCCTGTGAGACTTTCATGCATAACCTCTTAAAAATACTCTTCAGGGAATCCATTCAACATATTCTAGGACTCCTAAGAATTCAGAACATTGTGTGGATACCAATGAAGCCTAGTGACCTAAGTACTAGACTTGGATCCATGAAAACATGGGTTTCAGATATCAGTCATGGCACATATCCTTTAAGCACTCTGTGCCACAGGCAATGAAATTATAGAAATTCAATTGAAAATAAGTCCATATCTTTGATGCAATTACTGATCAAATCAATAATAGTTTAATATTGATTAAGCAACTAATATGTGCAAGGAAATTGGGATTCAAAAGAAAAAAAAATGACACAGTCCTTGACCTCAGAATTCATATGGAATAGGAGAGGAGACATAGACAATTAATGTTAATAATTCAAGAATAAAATGATTAAAAATGAAGATACCAAAGAATTATATAAAAATTTCAGGAAATACTAAACACTGTCATGTAGAAAGAGGAAGAAAAGGTGAAGCTTGCTGGGGATAATGATGTAAATAATGGACAGTAAAAAAAAAATCTTGACAAAACATTTTAAAAATGAAAAGAGGAGCTCCACATTGCTTTACCTGTGATAGAAGGCCACAGACAAGTAAAGGAATATGGGTATTATAAGATTACATTTAGTGCTGAGCTGGTGCTAGAAGGAAGAGAGTGATTCTGAGAGGCAGTGATAAAAAAGAATTCCATATGAGAGAATGAAATTTACAAACTAAAGGCCAGGGACCTTGTCTTTGATTCCTGGAAAAAATTATAATGTATTCTCAATGGAGAAAGAAAAGACTAATCACAAAAAGCCAGCATGATTTCATTAATAACAAACCACCTTCATTCAAAACCAATTTTATTTCCCTTTTGATGAAGTTCCTCAAGTTGATTATGGGCTTATTGTATTAGTTTTTTGGCAAAACATTTGTTAAATGCTCTCATACTATTCTTGTATAAAAAAGATGAAGAGAGATAGGCTAGATGATAGTATAGGTAGGTTGGCTCACAATTGATTGAGTTATTAAATACAAAATAATTAATGATCATATATCAAATTATAAGTAATTCCTTAGTTCTATGCTCTATTTTTTGTTCTGTGATATTTAACATTTCTATCAATGTCTTAGCTAAAGGCTTAGATGGAATATCTATCATGTTTGCAGATGATATAAAACTGGGAATGATAGTTAACATGTTATAATACAGAGTCAGAATTAAATAATATTTTGACAGAGTAAATTATTGGGACAAATTTAATAAGGTGAAGTTTGGTTGAGATAAATATAAAGTCTTATACTTGGACTGAAAAAAATCAACTTCACAAACATGAGAGAGAGCTGGCTAAATTACTATTATCCTAAAACCAACATAAAGGTTTCACTGGATAGCAGACTCTAAAGGAATCTCTAATGGTTTTATTTGACTATTCTTCAGCCTTCTTTGCAGGATCAGTATCCTGTGTCCTAAATATGGGTATCCTCCAAGGTTCTTTTAATGGGCCCTCATATCTTTTTCTCTCCATTTTTTCAGTGGCCTCCTTAGTTGCTGGGGATTCATTTATCACCCTATTCAAATGACTCCCAAATCTGAATATTGAATCTTGGTCTCACCCGTGGATCATAATCTTACATCACTGGCTGCTTGCTGGTCATTTCTACAATGATGCCCTGTAAATATGGTCAAAATGGAATTAATTAGAATCCTCAAAAGCTGTATCACTTTTACCCTTCTCTGTTTATGGTAAAGGTACAACCATCCTACCAGTAACCCAAGTTCATTAGTTTAGTCATTCTGAACTCTCTTCTATATCAACTCTATTCAAATAATTGCCAAGTCTTTTCAATTCTGCCTCAGTGATGACTTGCACATATGTCACTTTCTCTCCTTTCACAGAACCATCCTAGTTCAGGTTTTCATCGTCTATTGCCTAGCTCATGAAATACCTCCAAATCGCTCTTCCGGCTTGCAATCTCCTTTCTTCAAAACTACCTCCATCACTTATGCTGATGTCAATATAATCTCCCTTAAACATAAATCCGATAATCTAATTCTCAGGCATTCTTCATTATCTCTAGGATAAAATATGAACTCTTCACTGCATAATTTAAAGATCTTCAGATCTGATTCCAACATACTTTTCTTGACTTCTCATATATTACTTCTGTTCACATACTAAGAGAAATTTGAAAGACTATGAAAAAGAAATTAAGCTTCTGCCTTGTCTGAAAGGGTGGAGGAGAAGTAAACACCAGTTGCAAAGAGTCAAATTTAGGCTTGATGTAAGACCTTAGCAACCTCTATTATAAGGTAATGGAGTAACCCTTGCTGGTAGTCTTTAAGTAACAATTTCATGACTACTTTGAGTATATTGTAGAGGAAATTCTGGCTCAGGCAATAAATAGTTTTTAAATTAACCCAGTAATTCTATAAAATCTGACCTTAGGAAGGCAAAGTCACAAAAAATTTGGAAACTAATAAAATCTTGAGCTATCATAGATATGAAAAAACAACAGATTTTTAAAGCTAGTAGATAATGACAATCTGCCATGTGTAGACAATATATCATTCAGAATTATACTCTGCAATTACTTCTCCCCATGGTTTCTCTGTTAGTCTTTTTAGAATTTGACTTTGTCTTGAATTTTTTATGTCAATTTTTTACCCTATAATAAATACTGGAGTTTTAATATGAAAATGAGTTTCCATTTTTCTGCCTAACATCTTTTTGTCAATGGCTAACGCCAAATTACGTTTCAGATCCTATGAATTGGAATGGGGATGGAAATAAGAAAAAGAAGAATTTTTGTCTTATTCAATACCTCAGTGTGTCTCCAAGGTCTAAAACAACTCCTTGATTAGGACATGAATTTAATGGGCACCAAAAAGGGGAAACAGATTTCCAAAAATGTCAAGAAGGTATGATGCAGACACCAAAACAAAACACATACTAGCTCTCAAATCCTGTCAGAGAACTGTAAGGCAAATCTTATCTTTCTACTTATTAAAAAAAAGATTTAGTTTTCTAGGAAAAGATAATGGGATTCTGGACAGGCCACCATTTAACTTGAACACTTTTTCTCCTGAATTAAGCATGAAGGGGGAGAGAGGAAGTAATGCTGATAATTTGTGATTTTCTCTTGAAAATATGCTTTAAAAATTATCCAAAGATAGGAGCAGTTAGGTAGCACCATGGATAGAGTGCTAGGCCTGGTGTTGGGAGGATCTGGGTTCAAATGTAGCCACAGAAACTTCCTAGCTGTGTGAACCTGGGCAACTCACTTAACATTAATTACTTTGTCTTTATCAATTTTCTGTCTTAGAATTGATACAAAGATAGAAATAAGGGTTTAAATTTTTTAAAAAAGAATTACTCAAAGATGTAACATACTCCTTTTTTACTTAAGAATATGAATGGATCACATATCTAATATTGCTCCTGAAGTTATATAACAGAGGCTTATATTAGTAAAATATTTATTCATTTCATTTATTTATATTTTGGGCCACATTTGACTCATGTCAGTCTAGTGAGTTCAGATGCAGGATTTGCATAAAACAACACACTCATCAAGTGAAAATTAGATGATTAATTGATGTTTGATTTTTGATCAATTACATATATAGCTTGGACTATATGGTCCTGTGGTCTCTTCTAGCTAAGATTATTCTGTGGGGAAAAGTGGGAATGAGAATTGTACTTGTAATTTTATTAGTATAGGGAACTCCCAGGTGAGACCCTATTCATACAGGTGAAAAATTTCTTTGCAACTTAGAGTGTTAGGTAAATTCTGAATATATTTGTACAAAATACTTCCCTATATTTGGGGTGAATATACTTTGTAGTGAGTGTTCTTGCCATGCCATTTGAGTAAATGCCTTTGATAAGAACTGAGTATATGAGATGATTGGTAGAGAAAAGCCTACTTATGAACTTTATGAGCTCATGAACATTAGTATTAGGAGGATAGTCACTCATAAGTTAATTCCAAAAATGCTGAGAGAAATAGCAGTTGTTCCTCTGAGGATTTCAATATACTAGTGCTAGTACAAGTTGGGGAGAGGAGACCAAAAGGGTGGGGGGAGAGAGAGAGACAGAGAAAGAAACAGAGACAGAAACAGACAGACAGAGACAGAGAGAGACAGAGCCAGAGGGAGATGGAAATGTAAGAGAAAAAGGATAGAAGAAGGGAGGGAGAGAAAATAAAAAAGCTCATATCAGATTTAGCCTATGTTCTCTTATTGCTTATAGTATAGATTAAGAAGGAAGGAGAGAGAGAAGAGGAAAAAGGAAGGAAGGAAGGAAGGAAGGAAGGAAGGAAGGAAGGAAGGAAGGAAGGAAGGAAGGAAGGAAGGAAGGAAAGAAGGAAGGAAAGAAAAAAAGAAAATTTTCCAAGAATGAGATGTGGAGAATCATGAAAAGAGTTAAGATTTTTAATAGATTACAAATTCAATGAGTCAGGAAGGAAGGAAAATGCGTTTAAATAGAGCTTTAAAGTTTACAAAGTGGCATACACATAGTGTTTCATTAGATAAAAATAGAAAAAGCTGGAGAGAAAGGAGGAAAGAAGGGATGAAGGAAATAAGGAAGGAAGGATTTATATATTGTTTAAAGTTTTCAGTGCTCTCTATATATTATTTCATTAATCAGAAAGAAGTTAGGGGGCATATAGGTGGCTCATGGTATTGAGAGTCAAGCCCAGAGATGGGAGNGAAGGAAGGAAGGAAGGAAAGAAGGAAGGAAAGAAGGAAGGAAAGAAAAAAAGAAAATTTTCCAAGAATGAGATGTGGAGAATCATGAAAAGAGTTAAGATTTTTAATAGATTACAAATTCAATGAGTCAGGAAGGAAGGAAAATGCGTTTAAATAGAGCTTTAAAGTTTACAAAGTGGCATACACATAGTGTTTCATTAGATAAAAATAGAAAAAGCTGGAGAGAAAGGAGGAAAGAAGGGATGAAGGAAATAAGGAAGGAAGGATTTATATATTGTTTAAAGTTTTCAGTGCTCTCTATATATTATTTCATTAATCAGAAAGAAGTTAGGGGGCATATAGGTGGCTCATGGTATTGAGAGTCAAGCCCAGAGATGGGAGGTTCTGGGTTCAAATGTGGATTCAGACACTTCTTAGCTGTGTGACCCTGGGCAGGTCACTTAACCCCCATCACTGAGCCCTTACCACTTTTCTGCCTTAGAACCAATACAAAGTATTAATTCTAAGATGGAAAATAAAGATTTTTAAAAAGAGAGAAATATAAATGATAAATAGTTAGGTTGATAGACAGAATTTAAAGTAGAATGGTCAAGCGGTCAGTCATCATTTATATAACTACACAGACTCCACCAACTGTGTATGTAAAGTGTTTTTATGAACATAAGGAACAAAAATTGGGGAGTAATTTATAAAAATTGTCAGCTTTTATCTGGATCAACATATTATGTAAGGTGCCTAAATCACCATTCTGATAATGCAAAATGTTATCTCATTTTCAGGCTTATTAGTGCAAGATGAGCCAAAAGAAAGTATGTTTTCCAGAGCAAATTTGGGAAAAAAAACTAACTTTGTTCTCTTCAATAAGGACCTAATTTCCCACTATCAGCACCCACTACCCGTATGCTTTGAAAAAAAAAACACAAAAAACTGTTTTAAGTTGTAAAGCCATGATGAGCTAACACAATTCTAGTGAAATTTCCTATGCATTAAAATAAACATATTTTTAATGAAAAGTCAACTTCTTTGCATATAGGATACAATTCTGAGCCAGATATTCTCTCAGCTTGTTGCCTCCATATGCTCCTCCATATGTTGAGAGACCATTGACTCTAAAGGAATACCTTTATACTTCTCCTTTCCTCCTTTTTCTCTTCTTAAACTTCACACTTTCACCCACATACAATAGAAGAGATTCATAGTTGGGGAAAATTCTGCCCGTCTTCAGTGAAATAGACAAAATAGTTTCTTTGTTCCAAAGGTAGACATTCCATTCATTCACTCATTCATTCATTCGACAATTATTAAGCATCTACTCTGTTCAAAGGGTGGAGGAATATAGGATGGGGAGGAATATAAAGCTCATATCAGATATAGCCTTTGTTCTCTTGTTGCTTACAGTAGAGATCAAGTAAAACATAAAACAAGGCATCGATAATATGTAATATTATATAATATCTGAATTAGAGATATACAACCTAAACTGTTATATGAAGTGTAGGAAGGAAGGTAGTTTTCATTGAAGGAGGTCAAATAAAGCTTCCCTGACAAGGTGGTATTGACTTGGGGTGTAAAGGATGGGATGGATTTAAACTAGAATGACCTCCAGGAATTGATGCAGAGCAAAAGGAGCAGAACTAGGAGAACATTGTACACAGAGACAGATATACTATGGCACAATAGAATATAACAAACTTTTCTATTAGCAGCAAAGCAATGACCCAGGTCAATCCAGAGTAACTTATGAGAAGGAACACAATCCACATCCAGAGGAAGAAATGTGGGAGCAGAAACACAGAAGAAAAACTGTTTGGTGCTTTCATCACATGGTTCGATGAGGATATGAATGGGATTTTTGCTTTAAAAGATCACTCTAGTGCAAATATTAATAACACGGAAGTAGGTTTTGAACAATGACACATGCATGTATAATCCAATGGAATTGTTTGTTGGCTCCAGGAGGGGGAGAGAAGAGGGGAGGGAAAGAACATGAATCATGTAACCATGGAAAAATATTCTAAATTAATTAATTAGATGGGATGAGCAGGAATTTAATAGATAAAGATGAATTGTAGACATAGAGAACAATATAAGCAAAGATATAATGACTGAATAGTTTAAGGCATGGAAAGAGGTTCAAGAGAAATCAAACCTGATTACAGTGTTCATGGAGAGGGTAAGGCTGGAAAGGTAAGATTTGGTCACAATGCCTAAGGTCTTTAATGATGAGCAAAGAAGTTGAACTTTATTTAGTAATAGGAAACCATTAAAGATTTCCATCTAGATGAATAACATGAGAACATCTATTCAAAAGGAAGATGACTTTAGTTGTGGTATGATGGATGAATTAGTGGGGAGAGAGCATATCTAGAATGTCCATTTGGAGATGGCTGCAATAGCTGAGATAGATAACAATGCGGATTTTCCTAGAGTGATGCCAGAAACAATAGAGAGCACAGATGGAAGAGAGGGATCATAGAATCATGGATTTAGAGCAGCAAAGCACCTTAGACATTTTCTTGTCCCAAACTCCTCATGTAGAGATGGGAAAATAGAATTGCCAAGAGAAATTAAATTACTTACTCAAGGTCATACAGATTTCAAACTCAGGCCCTAAGATTTCATATTCAATTCTTATTCCCCTGTACCATGTTGGAAATGAAAGATAATTGAATGCCAAAACCTTGAATCTCAACTCCTGCAACAGCAAAATGAATTGGTTAAACTATAGGATATCTAATGTCCCTTCTAACTCTATGTAAATCCCTGGATTCTATGCACAGATTCACATATATTAACTCATTTGCTCTTTATAGAGGACAAGAACTAGACTCTCTTATCACTCTTCTCTATATCCATGGAATAAGCTGTCCTAAAATGGGAACCTCTTGGTTTTTCTTTCTTGCTTCCTCGTGTGTGTTGTCTCCTCCTTTAGAAAGTATATTTTTTGAGGGCAAAGATTGTCTTTGTTTTTATTAATTGTATCCCTGGCACTTAAATTCCCAACATATTGTTGTTACAGTCATTCCAGTTATGTCCAACTCTTTGTGACTCCATTAGGAGTTTTCTTGGCTAAAATACAGGAGTGGTTTGTCATTTCTTTCTCCAGCTTCTTTTGCAAATAAGGAAAACTGAGGCAAACAGGGTTAAGTGACTTGTCCAAGGCTATATAGCTAGTAGCTGTCTGAAGCCAGATTTGAACTTAAGGTCTTCCTGACTGCAGATCTGGTGCTCTATCCACTGTTCCACCTAGGTACATGGCACATAATAGGTAATTAGTAATGTATGTTGGATCATTGGGTATACATATCTTAAGCACAGAACTTTTAGGCTCACATCTTAAACTTCTTAAAGGACATTTTTGCTTAGATATCTCACCAGTCCCTTGAACTGAACTTGTCCCAAATCTAAATCAAGTTAAGTCAAGTCAAATCAGTAAGCTTTCATTAAATATTTACTATGTGTCAAGAATTGTGCAGTATTCAAAATAAAAAAATAATTAAAAGCAAAGATAGTTCCTGCATTCAAGGAGCTTATATTCTTTTTTTTTTATTAACCCTTGCACTTCGGTGTATTGTCTCATAGGTGGAAGATTGGTAAGGGTGGGCAATGGGGGTCAAGTGACTTGCCCAGGGTCACACAGCTGGGAAGTGGCTGAGGCCGGGTTTGAACCTAGGACCTCCTGTCTCTAGGCCTGACTCTCACTCCACTGAGCTACCCAGCTGCCCCCAAGGAGCTTATATTCTAATGAAGAAAAGGAACACTTATAAAAGGAGGTGGAAAGGTCTGAGAAAGAAATCTCTATTGGGGCATGATATTAAGTTTAGAGAGTTAGAAGAGATGGGAGGGAAGAGATGACAATCAGGTCAAGGACAAACCCTTGAAAAATACCAACATTAAGGAGTCAAGAGCTGAATGAAAGTCCAGTAAAGAAGATAGGTAAGTGATGTTTGGAGAAGTTGAGGAAGAGAAAGAAGAGTTTGATTAATCCTATGGAGGAGGGAATATTAAATAGGAGCTTTCACAGGTATCAAAATCTGCATCTTTACCATCATCATCATAGCTAGCTATAAACATAGAGAGCTTTAAAGTTGAACCACCAATATGACAGCAAAGGAAAGCAATAAATGTTGGAGGGGATATGGCAAAATTGGGACACTAATACACTTCTGGTTGAGTTGTGAATTGATTCAACCATTCTGAAAGGCATTTTGGAACTATGCACAAAGGGCTTTAAAAGATTGCCTGCCCTTAGATCCAGTGATACCACTGCTGGTTTTGTACCCCAAAGACATAATAATGAAAAAGATTTGTACAAAAATATTTATAGCTGCACTCTTTGTGGTGGCAAAAAAAACTGGAAAATGAAGAGGTATCTATCAACTGAGGAATGGCTGAACAAATTTTGGTATCTGATGGTGATGGAATACTATTATGCCAAAGGAAGGATGATTTCTTGATTTCCATATGAGCTGGAAAGACCTCCATGAACTGATGTGGAGCAAAATGAGCAGAACCAGGAAAACATTGTACACAGAGAGTTAAACACTATGGAACTATCAAATGTAATCAGTTTTGCTACTGGTAGCAATAGAATGATCCAGGACAATCCAGAGGGACTTGTGAGAAAGAATGTTATTCATATCAAGAGAAAGAACTGTGGGAGTAGAAATGCAGAAGGAAAACATTTGACTTATCACTTATTATATGGGTATAGGATGTGGGGTTTTGGTTTTTAAAAGATTATTCTATTAAAAATGAATAATATGGAAATATGTATTGAGTGATAATATATGTGTAACCCAGTGGAATTGCTTGATGGCTCTGTGAGGGGGAGGGAAAGGGGGAAGGAAACAACATGAATGGTGTAACTTTGGATAAATACTTAAATAAAAAATAAAAATAAAGTTTCTGAAGCACTATACTTATATTTCCTCATCTGACCACAGCAGCCCCAAATATGTGAGGGACTATGCAATAGGATGTTCCTATATAGAGCCTGATGCAAGAAGGGAACAGGAAGAATTTGGTCAGATATTGATATCTTAGTGGAATGCAGAGGGAAAGATGAGTCCTAAAGGGCCTGGGCCTATATGATTATAATTATTCTATCAGCCAGATTTTGAACCAAAGCACTGACAGCTCACACCAATGGAAAAGGATGAATAATAGTAATTGTTCTGCCACTCCTTCCAGGTAATTGGGTACCTGAAGGTTGTGCTCCATGATATTTTAAAGGGAAACCCAAATGTGAATTTGCCTGGAGGTGGCAACAAGAGGGAAGGCCATAGAATATCCAACTTTTCTTATTCATTCAAGTTTCTCTTGGTGTCCTCTACTATTCACCCCGCTCTTTCCCACATCCTATATCATCTTAGACCATTTAGTACTCCAACCTCTCTCTATGAATTATTCTTCTAAATACTATACTAGTGAATACTATACTAGTGAATAGAGTTCATTACAGAGAATTATATATAACATTTCTCCATATAGGAATACAAATAATTAGATCTTATTGAAGCCCTTAAAGAGGCAAATTTAAAAAATACGAGTTTTCTTTCTTTCCCTTCTGTTTCTTATTTACCTTTTCATGTTTCTCTTGGTTTTTGTGATTGGATATCAAACTTTCCATGTAGTCCTGGTCTTTTCTGTGTAAATACTTGGAAATCTTCTATCTTGTTGAATGCCCATGCTTTCCTCTGAAAGTATATAGTCAGTTTCGATGGGTAGGTGATCCTTGGTTGTAGACTCAGTTCTCTTGCCTTTCTGAATATCATATTCCAAGCCTTGCGGTCTTTTAGCGTGGAGGCTGCCAGATCCTGTGTGATCCTGATTGGTGCTCCTTGATATCTGAATTGTATCTTTCTGGCTTCTTGTAAAATTTTTTTCTTTTACTAGGAAGCTCTTGAATTTAAAAACTAGGAATCTGCATTAATGAGAACAAACTTCTAAGTTTCATGATTGGGCATTTATTTCTCTGAACACTCAAAAGTTTAGAAGTGTGAAATTTGGCATGGTTAGTACAGATTTCTTTTGCACCCTTTTAGGTTCAATGATTTTTAAGAAGAAAAAAATAGAAAAGGAGAAAAAGATCATAAAAATTCCTTAATAGGCCTTGAGTATAATGCATATCACTAATAGGAATTACTGCACTTGGTGTAATCTGAGATCATGAAAATGGCAGAACCGTTATTTTTAATTACTTTATCAATGATTTCCGAGAATCCTTAACACATGGACATTAAGTCCAATAGGAAAGAAGCTTCCATGATAGACCTGGAAAAAGCAGCCATCTGAAAGCTGTTACCCCAAATCCTCCTTTTGTGATAGAGATTATTAGGGGAAACATAACCAGAACAGAATAGATGACCACATTGCCAGAAAGCCCAATAATTATGACTTAACTTAGCTTAATCACTGTGCAGAGGAGATGCCTAACAGAATAGAGGAGTGATATTTTGCAGGGCATGTAATTGGCTATTGGCAGAATGGACAGTTTGGAGGGCCTAGCTCTAACAAGCTTTTAAAGTAGTTATACAGGAGTAGTTTTTCCTCAGAGGATAATAATAATAATAGTAGAAAGGAAGGTCTGAATATTTTGGATAAAGGACAAACAAGAATCTCTACAGATATATTGTTAATTGTTGCAGTAACTCACCTTGAGAAGGGAAAAAAATTATCATCTCTGTTTTCTAGAAAGTGAGGCAGAAATTTAGAAAGGTTAAGTGGCTTTCAGAAAAAGCAGAAGCAGCTGGGAGAGGAAGAGTATGCTAAAATATCCTTTAGCAAGGAGCCATAACTTTTCCTGACTTTTGTATAAAGAAAAAGGTGAAAGAGAAGAGAGAAAGATGGGCAGAAAGAGGGAGAGGGAAGATACAAAGAGGGAAAAGAGGGAGAGCAGGAGCAAGGAGGAGAGGTGGGAGAGAGAAGATCAGAAAAGGGAGAGGGAACTGGTGGCTATTATGCTTACACACACATTGGCAGGACAAGTCTAAACAGCTGGGTGAGCAGCATGACCAATATTTCTGGGACTCTGCCAACCATGTTCCCGGGTAAACAGATTCTGGCTCTCTGATTTGACCTAAAGTAATAATCAGGAGAATCGTTCTGGAATCATTGGGAGGCATATGTGTAAATATATCCTAAGTACACAGAAGAAATGATATAACAATCTAATTCATTGGTTCCCAATCTGTGAGCCATGGATGCCTGGAGATTCTGGGTGTGATGACAAGGGTTCTAAGAATCCATATGCACACTAAACGTTATCATTCTGATCTTTGTTCAGGTCCAGGGAAATATACAGCATGACTCCATATATCAAATAAGCAAACATAAGGAAAAGAATAAAGATATCGTAATTAGAATATATAACGTCATGCACATGTATGTGTTGTTATTTTTTAAAATTCTAATTTGAAGATAGAAACTAGACCTTTGAATTCTCTTGTATGAGGGAATTCCAGGTGATGAAGTTCCTCTACCATGGCAGGGCAATAACTTCTCTGAAATTTATAGGCTGGAGGAGCTGACCAGAGCTCCAAGAGATTAAGCATGTTGCTCAGCTTCACCTAGCCAAGAAACATGAAAGGCAGCACTTGAGCCTAGATCTTCCTGGCTTTGAGACCAGCTCTCTACCGTATCAAGCTGGCTTTATTGTGATTTTTTAAATATAAACTAATTTAATAGCTTCTATCTAGTGGAGCACTTTCCATGTAATGGAGGTTTCACAAATGTTTCTTGAATTAAAGAGAATTACTGAATTCTTGTTGTGGTTGATTTTTAAAATTGTTGTTGTTGATTTAAAAAAATTACATATTCTCTATATCAATGAACAGATCTATGGGATAATTTATTTGTGTGAATACATATATTTTCCAAATGTCACATATGTCCTATATGATATATGCATGTACACAAATATATGCAGGATTGGTGCATGTACACACACAAATATAATTATATGTAATTTGTTTATATGAATATTATATAGCATATATGTATATATAAAATATGCACGTGTGAATTTTGGAATGTCATGCATACATATTATGTATATATGTGTATAAATATGTGTACGTGTTTGCATATCTATGTATGTATATATATTTTTTTCAGTTTAAAGCTTAAAACTAGACTAAGATTTTGGGGACAATCTCTATGTGTGTATGAGTGTGTATACAAATAGCATAACAGGTCTAAAGAGTTGGGTGATCAGCATGATCAGTATTTCTGGGTCTTTGCCCACCTCGTTTCTGGGTAAATATTTTCTGACTCTCTAATTTGACCTAAAATTATAATCAAGAGAATAGCTCTAGAATCATTGGGAGGCATCTGCGTAATGTAATGCAGGATTGGTGCAAGTTCTCTTGCATTTGAAAATTCACCTGAGGCAATCCTGGCAGTCAGGGAAGCACAATGTTGTCCCAGCAAATCCGGTGGTCTCACAACCAGACCGTTGGAGCTGGCACTATAAATATCCCTAGAGAATGAATCTGGGGGTTCTGATTTCCTTGACCTGACCCAGACATCCAGCTATCCCCTTGAACTCCCTTTGGGCCCTGGGAGGTGGGAATTTGGCTGGGAGGTGGAACATGGGAAATTAGTTTACTTAGCTGGGCACCCTAACCCAAATAGTTACCCTTCATTTGTCAATCAGGTAGACCACTCTCCATCAGGGCAGTGGACTTTATCCTTGGCTGAGGGGCTGGTTCCCTCGGCCTGTTCTTACCTTCTGAGACCCTCTGCCAGCACTGGCTTCACCCATAGCAACAGCTTTCCCAGACCTCAACCCTCTTCCCTCAGTTTACCCTTGTATTTAATAAACCCCTTTAGTCATATTCAGAGAGCTTCAGTGATTCATTTATATCACCAACTAAGGCCAGGGATTGAGGAGAAGGAAGATAACTATCACTTGTTTCCTGAGGGGCTAGACCAGGCATCCATCTTGACTCAGGAAGTGAACCAAGTTCATTTCCTGTTGGCTTTCAGTTTCTCACCAGAAGGGAGGGGCTACCCACTCCTCACCTTAAGGAGCCTGCAGACAGTAGGGAGACTGACTGGTCCTCTCCATTCAAGGACCTCACATCCCTGGCTGTCTTAAACCTAAATATAGGGAAGCTGTTAGCCCCTGGCCCAGTAGACTCACGGGTACCACCAGTTTACCCTATTATTTGCCTGTTTAGCGCCATTATAACAGTAAATATAACCCCAAAACAGAATAATTAGAATATGTGCTTATTACTATAAAGGTGTACTTCATAATCAAGAAGGATAGGAACTACCACATATTTCAGAGGCCAAGTAAATTTTCTAGAGAAGTTTACACTGGCTTAATTGTGGCTTCCATGCTACTCTGAGGTATAATAAGGCTGTGGGGACTTTTTCCCAGTTGCTAATGCCTGATGAATATGATGATGATGATAATTCCTTTGTCCATCCTCAAGGAGCACCAACCAATTCCCTATGAAGGCCACTACTCTCTGAAACTCAATAATCACTTCCCTCTCATCCAGCTCCCTTTCTTGTCAGAACAGACAAATCCAAATATGCTTTCAAACCTGAGGAATGTCTAAATTCAAAGCAAGATCAGCAAGGGAATGAGTATACAAAATTGTTAGCTATGGTAGCATGTTCCAGTCAGTCTGTGACTCCCCCAAACATACACACACAGAACATTCCACCTATTTTCCATCCTTCTCTGCCATATCATCTATCTGTGCCTTCTGGGACTGTGCACTATTTTAACTAACTCACCTTTATTCTAGATATTTTCCTCTCACATCCCTTCCATCTTTTAGGGCTCAATGAAACCTTTAGCTTTATCATCATGATACCAAACTTCTTGGCATATTCTCTCTGGCTAATTCCAGGATCTTAAAAAATTGGGATAAAACTTGCTCTATAGCTTCACTTTCAGACTTCCCACTTCCATCATCACTTAACACAAATTTCTCCTCATTTGAAGTATACTCCATCCTATTCAAAACCTTATTTCCATCATCTGTGGGTTTCCAGATCAATTGATCTCCTCTCAGAACTTGTCTCATAATCCTATTCTACTCCCTAAACATTACGTCTCTTTAAACACCCAAGATAGCTATTTCCTTGGTCTTCTAAACTTCTGTGGACTACCTCTACTCTGCTTAAATATACACATATATTGTAAAATAGGAATGGACCCTCCACCACCACCCTCTAAACACATATATATATTCACTCACCAGATGTGACTTAGATAAATTTCCTATTTATGGGATTGTTTCTTCTCTATTTCTACATAAATTTGGGTTAGTCTGATATAATAGTTAATGGATACTTGGAGCTGAATTAAGAGATAAAGAAATTTATAATGATGAAGCAAAATTAAGTTTATATCAAAGATACAAAGGGACACCATTTTGTCAGTAAGCACAAATTTTGTGGATTCAGATATGGACATCTCCATTAGCTAAGCAGTTCATTGGGATCTTAGTTCCACATTTATAGACCACAGAATGGACCTTTTCAGACTCAGAGTGGGAGTTGGCAATCACAAAAACAGACCTCCAGTTAGTGAACTCTAAGTCCTCTGGGATAGGGAGGATTTTATATATCTCCACTCAAGATGGATAGAGAAGTATTGCACTGAGGGTATTTTTTTCTACTCTATTCCTACAATGAGGAAGAATAATCCCAGTCTTTTGGGAGACAACATGCTGGTATACTTAGAAAACCCCAAAGAACCAATGAAAAAAATTAATAAGATTAATAGCTTCAAATAAAGAATAATGGTATAAAATGATACTACAATTTCTATACCACACAAACAGGAGTAAGTTATAAATAGACATTTCATTTTTAAAATTTATAAAAAACTATAAAGTAGCAATCATCAAAACAAGCTGATACTGGATAAGAAATAGAATGGTAGCTCAATAGATTAGATTAGGAGTAAAGGACCTGAGCTTTCTAGTGTTTAATAAACCCAAAGACACCAGCTTTTTTTATAAGAACTTACTATTTGACAACTTCTGGGAAACTGGAAAACAGTATGGCAGTACTGATATAGATCAAATCTCCAACCCTATACCAAGATAATGTCAAAATTGGCATACTATTTATACAGAAAGGGTGATATCATAAGTAAATTCAGGAACACAGAATAGTTTACCTGTCAGATATACAGAGAAGGGAAGGATTTATGATTATATATAGATAGAGAATATTAAAAGATGTAAAATGGATAAATTTTTTTAAAAAGACATCAAAAAAGAGGGAGGGAAAGCATCTACTTGCACAAAAATATTTATAGAGGCCCTTTTTGTGGTAACAAAGAATTGGAAATTAGGGGATTAGAGATTTGGAAGGGGATGTATATCAATTGTGTAATGGCTAAATAAACTGTGGTATATGATGGTGATGACCTCTTATTTTATAAGAACTGATGAACAGAATGATTTTAGAAAGACCTGGAAATACCTATATCAACTGATATACTGTTGAAATAAGCAGAAGCAGGAGAAAACCGAATGTAGCAAGAGCAATATTGTGAGATGATTAACTGTGAAAGATTTAGCTACTCTTAGTAGTACAACGATCCAGTAGAATTCTGAAGGACTTATGACAAGAATGCTATCCATCTTCAGACAAAGAACTGTTGGAGTTAGAATGCAGATCAAAATATACTATTTTTCACTTTAGCTCATTTGGGTTTTTGTTTGGGAGTTTTGGCTTTATATGATTATTCTTTTATAAAAATGAATAATATAGAAATATGTTTTGCATAATAGTACATGTATAACCCATATCAAATTGCTTACCAACTCTGTGAAGGAGGAAGGAAGGGAAGGAGAGAGACAATTTGGAGCATATAACTTAAGAAAACTTATGTGCAAAATTGTTATTATATGTAATTGATAAAATAAAATATTTTCACAAAATGCCCCTGTACAAAATACTTAAAGTATCTGAGAGTTAATCTGCCAATATATGTATGTATCTTATATAAATGGATCTTTAAAGCACTCTTTAAAAATAAAGGACAAATAATTAGAATGACAGTTGATGTTCATGTTTGGGATGTGTCAATATAAAAAGATTACCTAAATTAATTTATTAATTTAATGTTATACTGAGTGAAATACCAAGGGGATACTTTCTAGAATGAGATAAACTTATAAAAAATTAAATTATAGATATGAAGTATTCAAGAGTATACAGTCTACTATTAGTGATAACTTCCTTAACGAAGTATTCATAAGATCATAGGCTCAAATTTTTAAAGCTGGTAGAGGCCTTAGATATTATCTCATCCAAGGATTTTTACACTCTGGTGAATTCTATAGATCCCTTTTCAGAATGTGTTTGAATGCATAAAATAAAATCCCTAAGATTATAAAGAAACCAAGTATATTGAAATACTTTCCAAAATAAATATTATGTATGTATATACATACTTAAAAGGTTTATAAAGAACCTCTTATCTAGTCTCTCTCATTTTTCAGATTAAAAAAGCAAATACTGAGAAATTAAAAGACTTGCCCGCTCCACATTGTATAGATAACTGGCAAAACTGAGAATTGAACCCAGGTCCAGTGATTCCAAATTGAAGACTTTTTCTAAATAATATACCTTTTTATTCTTCTTATTGATTGTCTTTTCTTCTTTGAAATTCTCATAACACTCTATTTTTACTTGTTTATCACATCTACATTAATTTAGTATTTGTGAATGTTATCTTATAACATTATATATATGTTATATATATATCTTATAATCTTTACCTTACTACCATACTGAAAGCATCTTGATATTATATATCTTTTTGGTAGCCTAATAATAGTAAGTAATAGCTAAGTGGCACTGTAGGGCAGCTAAGTGGCACAGTGGAAACAGTGCCTGTCCTCGAGTCAGGAAGACCTGTGTTCAAATATCACACTAGAGACTTAATAGTTGTGTAATGCTGGGAAAATCATTTAACTCTGCCTCTATCTCCCTATCTGTAAAACGAGCTAGAGAAGGAAATAGCAAACCACTACCCAGTATCTTTTTGAAAGAAATACCAAATGGGGTCATGAAGAATTAGAAAGGACTGAACAACAACAAAACATATAGCCCTTAATATGTGTCTTTCACTGTGTTAAGCACTTTGCAATTATTAACTAACTCATTTGATTTTTATAACAACCCTGGGAAGAAGGTGCTGTTACCCCCACTTTATAAATAAAGAAACAAGCAAACAGAGGTTAAGTGACTGGCTCGATGTCACACAATTAGTTAGATGTATGTTTGAGGCTGGATTTGAACTGAAGTCTTCCTGACTCCAGGCCCCTTGCTTTATCCACTGTGCCATACAGTTGTCCCTATTGTCTACCATGGCACTTTATACAACTATAAAAACAATAAAAACGCATTCATATTGTCATTTTTAATTAATAATTTTGCTTAAGATAACTCAATGAAGTAGATAGTAGTAGTAGTAATATAATTTACATTTTACAGATGAGAAAACTGTGATGAAATCATTTGTCCAAGGTCACACAGCTGCTGTGTCTGAAATTCAAACCTTCTGCCTATCTAGGACATTTTTCACTTTACTCCCATCTAAAGTAATCATTTAATAAATATTTGTTAACTAAACGATGATCAACTGTGAATGACTCAACTATAATCAACAAGAAAAAGATCCATGTCAACTCCAAGAAACTCATGACAAAAAAAGGATACCCACTTCCATAGAAATTGAAACATACTATTCTTTATTTTATTTCCTCCGTGAATTTTAGTCTAGTGTAAGCAACATGGGTCTTCTGTCACAACATAGTAAACATGGAAATATGTATTATACTATAATATGTACAACTGATATCAAGTTACCTGCTTTCTTGGAGGGGGTGAAGGATGGGAAAGGGAGACAGAAAATGAATTGTAAAGTATCAGAAAATGAGTATTAAAATGTTTTGACATATAAAAAAAGGCTTATTGGCTTTCTTCTGCTTAAAAAAATACTTTATACATCTTATCTTCCTCACCCTTACACAACCTTTTGCCACAAGTGCTACAGGTATTGATAATCTTCTCTTTTATCAATAAAGAAATTGAAGCTTAGAGAGATTAACTGTCTTGGACTTGTAAGACAAGAAAGAATAATTAAAAACTACTGGATAGGTCAAACTTTCTTCAAACAAAGGAAGGCCCGTAAAGTTTTATGTATAGGGTTAAAAAAAAGATAAGAAGCTGAAGGTAAGTTGTGATCTGTCCACATTTATGATATTATGAATTTATTAAAATATCAAGATAGTGAAGGCCATTTCCTTTTAGTATTTCAAAAAAGTAGATGGAGATCTCTAGAGTTATTAGAACGCTATTTAAATCATAACTGAAATTGGTTACATAAGAAAGCACTATCTAATTCATCTTTCCGAAAATGTCTTCAGGGTGTGGGGCAAGTGAGTAAAAGCACTATTAGTACCTCGTTAAATGAAGAAAAGAAGCTTCAAATTAAAAGACAGTAATGTCTTTTAGAACACTGAGAACATTTTGTCTTCTGCTTTTTTAAAAAAAATATTTACAAGAATGTGAATGTAAAATCTTTTTCTTGGCTCTTGTCTTTTGAGAAGGAATGGAGGTAGCTGGGAGATAGCTCTCTGACAGGCTATACTGGAAATGGAACTGGATTTAGTCAGGTGTTTGACAAGTAAGCCTGAATCTGTCACTTGCTACCTGTTGACCTTCAGCAAGTTGCTTGAATTCTTAGAACTTCGGTTTTCTCATCTCTTAAATAAGAAAATTGCTCTGAATGGCCTTGAAATTCCTTTCCAGTTCTTAGAGTATAATCCTACATCCCGACAAGCCCTAGAAGATATCAAATAGTTTAAAGGAACTGTAGCTACAGCCTTCTTCTGGACTCATTCTCCAGACTTTTGGGGCTACTGTTATCAAATTCTTACTTCTGATTTCACAGCATGGCAAAAAATTGTTTCAAGTCAGTGAAATTTCCCCACAAAATAACATAGGTTGTGAACCCAATACAGCATCTAAATTTCATTCTTTGGCTTTTGACTTCTTGCGTATTTAACTCATCACAAATATATATTCTTTTTCCATACAATGAAGTAAATGTACAGAAACCTAGGAAGATGTGAAATGTACATCATAGAATATCCATGAAGAGAAACATACCCCAGTAACTTGGATGGATTACAAGAATTCTTAACCCAGAGTTTGTGAATTTGTTTTAATATCTTGATAACTATATTTCACTAGAATTTATTTTCTACATACTTTTACTTATTTTATTAAGCATTATTCTTACAAGAGGTGTAGACCACCAAAGAGATACATCACAGGCACACAAACACACATACACCAAGATTAAGAACCTTTGAGTTAAAATATCATAATTTAAAAAGATTATTCCTCCCTACATACTATTTAGTTAAAACAACTAAAATCTAACACATGGAAAGTTATGGCTACCATCTCAATAACTACTAACTATTACAAATCCATTTCAGATGCAAATACTCTAAAGAAATAGGGAATGGAAAAGCTCAAGAGGCACTGAGGGGGTATTTATGACACAGATAAATTTTCAGCTCACATTGTTTTGATGATTAGCAGAATAATTTATGACGTTCAAGGTACTTAGAATTTAATATCTAAGAATAATATCTTAATGCTTCATTACCAGTTTCTTTATTGTCATTGTAAAAAATAGGTCCTGAATTCTGTGCAGCCCATCAAATCCCTTTATTATGCATCACTATGTAAACATCTCTGTTCTGCACAGATGAGATCATATAAAGGAAGAAGAGACCCAGCCTTTGGCTGAAGGATTAAACTTAGGTCAAGAACTAAGTTGATGGACTCATAAAGAAATATTGATCAGCTAGCTTTAAAGATTACTTAAATGGGGACAGCTAAGTGGTTCAGTGGATTGAAAGCTAGACTTAGAGATAGGAAGATGTAGGTTCAGATACTTCCTAATGGTGTGTCCCTGGGCAAGTCACTTAGTCTAACTGCCTAGCCCTTACTGCTCTTCTGCCTTAGAACCAATACTAAGTATTGATTCCAAGATGGAAGGTAAAGGGTTTTTTTTAATTATTTAAATAAGAATATTTTGACATTTGGGTGAATCTCTGAACTCATCAATGTGGGTATTGCCTTCCATGTTGCAGATTACAACCCATCCATGTCTTGTCTTCCTAAAAAAAAATCTTGTCTAGTTCTCTGAAATTCTCTACAAGGTGTCCACCAAAAGTATAGGGGCTTTTCTTTAAATTTCTTGACATTGCATGGACACCCAGGGGAGCACATAAACCCATCTCCCTTTCCAGTCATATATGACTCTTTTATCTTTTATACTACTTCCCATGATAAATCAGTAATAATTGGTATTTATATAATACTTTATGATTTGAAAAGTATTGTTCATCTTATCTCACTTGATCCTCCTAGAAATCCTATGAGATTGATGTTTTAGATGACGAGACTGAGTTTAAGGGAGGTTGAGTAATTTGCTTAGACTAACACAGCTAATAAATGTCTGAAATGGTATTTGAATTCATGTTTTCCTAACTTAAGTCCAGCAAAAAACTACAAAACCTAGCTGTCTCTTTTTGTGCATTTTATGTTACAATCTATCTATGCCTACCATGAACCTCACATTTGATTTTGGACTGTCTTAATTCTTCAGAGACAATAATATTCTATGATTTACAGGATTAGAATATCATTAGAAGAATAATAGTATTCAAGGTATGGGTCTTTGCTTTATGGAGAGATCGTTAAGTACATAATTTTCCAAAGGTAATCCAGTCTATTTTTTTCTTCCAACTCAGTTCTGAGTAGCCTCATTGGCTACTCAGTATTTCCAACTATTGTATTGGGGTATTGACTTCCATAGTCACCAGTCCAACTGTATAACAAATTATGAACAGACACGTACAAATCATAAAAATTTCCTTGAAGATTAAAAAGGCAGAGAAAACTTTTCTCAACAAATGCCTAAATATTAAATAAGATGAAGTGTATAGAGATAACTCAATGCTTGCCCATGGTGACAACCACTATCATAGAAAATATACAAAGTATAGTGAGAGATTGAAAAGGGATTTTTTATATTATTTTTTAAATTTTTAAAATTTTAAAATTTTTATTCTGAATATTTCCCATAGTTACATATTTGTGTTCTTTCCCTCTCCCCCAAGCTCAGCTAACCCCCCATAGCTGATTTACAATTCCACTGGGTTTTACATGTATCGTTGATCAAGACCTAATTCCATATTATTAATAGTTGGACTAGAGTTATTGTTTAGTGTTGACCTCCCCGATAATAACCCCATCAGCCCATGTGATCAAGAAGTTGTTTTTCTTCTGTGTTTCTCCTCCCGCAGTTCTTCCTCTGAATGTGGCTAGTTTTCTTTCTCATAAGTCCCTCAGCCTTGCTCTGGATCCTTATGTTGCTGCTAGTAGAGAAGTCCATTATGCTCGATTGTACCATGGTTTATCAGACTCTGTGTACAATGTTCTCCTGGATCTGCTCCTGAAAAGGGATTTTTAATGAATGACAAAGTCCTTCAGATACTCCTGGTGGAAGGAAGGATGGAAATGTGTTTCTTGAATCAATCTCTGAAATACTACAAAGCCTCCCAAATTATATCCTGCTCACCACAGAAGCTATTTCAAGGCTTTGCATCACTCCTCAAGCCTTCCATGTCACCCACTACCTTCTTATTTGAGAAGACTGCCCTAGACTTCATAGACAAAAAGTAGGTTCATGTTCCTTTTCAGTATCTCCTCACCCACAATCACCTCATACTAGCAAATGCTTAATAAAAGCTTGACTTTTTAATTTAATTTATAATTAATCAAAAGAGTTCAGTATAATTATTGGCACAGGAAAGACAAATGGACAAAGAAAAAATAATAGTAATGGATCATTTCTATAAAACATTACAATTTATAAAGTATTTTCTTAATAATAATCCTCTGAGATATATAGTTCAAATATTACTATAATTTTCTGATGAGGGAAGGCTTAGAAAAATGAAATGATGTATGCTCAAAATCAAGGAAATACTAAGAGCCTTAGCTGAAATTCAAATCTTGGTCCTCTGACTCCTAATCTATTATCATCCCACAGTTTTAAATTGTCCTGGTCCTCAAATGAATATACATATACATATACATATACATATACATATACATATACATATATATACATATACATATACATATACACATACACATACATATACATATACACATACATATACATATACATATACATATACACATACACATACATATACATATACATATATATACACACACACAGATAGCTATAAACTATATCTATTGTTAGATTTATGAAAATACTCATGAAGCAAGGTTTAATAAGGAAAGGAGAAACTTTCAACATTCCCATTCTCATTCTATATGCCATAAAATACTTTATAAATGTCAACCATTGTGAGGAATGTTTAGCTTATGGCTTAAAACCCTAACAACTTTAAAAAGCTGTATAACTAAACTCTATAGTTGACCTTATTTTTTGAATTTATGAATGATGAAATACTTCAAGAAATACTCCACTTTGAAGTGACAGTTAGTTAAAATAAGCTTAAGGGAAAAATGTTCCCCTCATTCATTGGTAATTGAGTTTTCAGCATTTAACATCTAATATCTAAACAATGGTGAACTCAAAAAGATTGCTTGGAAACCAACAACATAATGTAGTGCTCTTTTCTACTCTACCCTCTTCTATTAAAAATATTTGTAGAGGCAAATCCAAGATGGCAGAGTAAAGGTAAAGAAAGCTCATATCTCTCTGAGAATCCTCTCTAGCCAACTTTAAAATAACACTTCAAAATGAATATTGTAGTGACAGAACCAATATAAGGATGGAGTAAAGCAATTTTCCTGCAGAAAACTTGCAAAGTAGGTAGAGGGGGTCTGGTTCACTGAGGTAAGAGGGGAATGCATCCCACAGCAAAATCTCACCAAGAAGTACTAGCACAAAGCAACAGTAAGTCTCTACACCCCACATTTACTGTGCCAGATCCTGAACCTGGTCCCAAGCCGACTTCAAGACTCCTAATCCCGCCTAAGTCAACAGGATACCAAACCCTTGGTGTTCTAGACTCTAGCACATCTCAGATATTTGTTAGTGCCCCTGGCCTATTTAAGGACAGAATAAGGCCCAGAGATTCTGCCCAAGCCCAAAGAGAGACCCTAAGCTCCAATTCAGGGTAGCCTTGGTGGACCTGGCTGGTATAGACCCAGAGTGAGACTCAAAGCCCTTGCTCAACCCTGTGGTTGGGTACCAAGTCCCAGAACAAGGTAGCTCATGATGATCTGAACCTTGCAAACTGTCAACAATCTTAGGGGGAGACTGAATCACCAGTAGGAGGTGGCTTTCAGATTTGAGAGTCCAGAGGCCATCATATAATGTTGGAAGAACTGAAACTTATAGACATAAAGAAATAGATCTAAGGGTTGCTACAAGAAAGAATTGAAGTTTAAGAGAGTGCCCTCTCTAATCTGAGAATAGAGACCATCTTTAAGATGAAAATAAAAGTCAAGAAAAAGGCTTGAAAAATGAGAAAATACCCCCCAAAACCCTACCCATAGAAAATTATTATGGAGACAAAGAAGAGCAAGGTAGAAACTCAGAAGGGGACAGTGAGATCAAACAGTTACATGCAAAACTTCAAAGAAAAATATGAATTGGTCTTACCATGACAATAAAAGAGCTCAAAAAGGATTTCAAAAATAAAAGAGACAGAGAGAAAGTGGGAAAGATAAATGAAAGTAATCATAGCAAAATTGGTCAAATTGAAAAAGAGGTACAGAAATCCAGTGAAGAAAAGGGTTTTTTAAAGGAGAATTGACCAAATGGAAAAGAAAATCCAAAAGTTTACAAAAGGAAATAATTCCTTAAAAATTAGAAATGGGAGAATAGAAACTCATGACTTCATACGGCATCAAGAAATAATTTAAAAAAATGAAAAGAATGAAAAAATAGAAGAAAACTTGAAATATCTCATTGGTGAAAAACTGACCTAGAAAATAGGTCAAGGAGAAAAAATTTAAGAATTATTAGTCTAACTAAAAATGATAAAAATAAATAAAACCTAGACATTATATGATTAGACTTTATCTAAGAAAACTGCCCTGATATTCTTTAACAAGAGAGGGAAATAGAAATTGAAATAATCCACAAATTATTTCCTGAAATAAATTCCCAAATCCCAGCTCCCAGGAATAATGGAGCAAAGACAAGAGCTCCCAAGAAAAGGAGAAAAAACTGCAAGCATCCAGAATAAAACAATTCAAACATCAAGAAGCCACAATCAAGATTACATAGGATTTAACAGCTCATATATTAAAGGATCATAAGACTTGGAATTTAATATTCCAGAAGACAAAGGAATTGAGTTTACAACCCAGAAAAAGTATATTTTTTTTCAGGGGAAAAAATGCTCACTTAATAAATTGAATATTTCCAAGTATTCCTGATGAAAAGACCAGGCCAGTGTTATGACTCAAAAAAAAAACACATAAAAAAGTAAACAAGAAAGAGAAAATTTAAGAGATTTGACAAGGTCAAACTGTTTATATTCCTACAGGGAAAAATGATATTTTAATTCAAACATTTTTATCAGTATTAGAACAGTTAGAATAAGTATACATAGACAAAGGGTATGGGAATAAGTTGATTAGGATGCTATGATATGCAAAAAATGAGAAGCAGAGAAACAGAGAATTGCACTAAGAGAAAAGGGAAGAGAAAGCTGAAAAAGTAAATTATTTCACCTAAAGAGGCATGAAAAATTTTTTGCAAAGGAAACGAGAATGAGGGGTGCGATGGGTAATGTTTAAACCTTACTCACATTGGAATTAGTTCAGAGAGGGAATAATAATGACATTTATTTGAGTATAGAATCCTGTCTTACTCTTTGGAGAAATAAGAGAGAATAAAACAAGGAGGAGTAAAAGAAGGGAAGGAGATTGGTGCAGGGGGGAGTTGATTAAAAGCAAGATACTTGTAAGGAGGAACAGAGTGAAGGGAGAGAAAAAACGGGATTAAAAAGGGAAAATAAAACAGAAGGGAATACAGAGATGGTAATCATAACTGTGAATATGAACAGGGTGAACTCACCCATAAAACAGTAGTTTCAGAGTACCACAAGTGGTTAGTTTCCTATCCAATTGTCTATCCTCTCTCCTTTAAGAAGTGTGTAACACATGTTCATTTCTATTCTAATCTCCTCTAAAAGTAGATTCATTGACATCTCATTCTCTATTCCCTAGCAATCCTGGTATCAAAACCACGTCTTTGTTTAAACAACAAATTCTCTAAAAGTAAGGCTGTAGTTGGTTTTACAGAAAGGGCATTGAATTTGGTGCCAAAAGACCTCTGTGCAAATATCTTTCATTAATTACCATCTAACTCTTCATGGCTTTAGTTTCCTTATCTTTAAAATGAAGTCTACTTCTAAGGTAGTTTTAAATTTAAAGTTCATTTAAAAATCTATGATCTTAGAGAGGCTAAGTGGTTCAGTGGATAAAAAAAGCCCAGCCTGGAGCTGGAAGGAAGCTCAGATACTTCCTAGCTGTGTTACCCTGGATGAGTCACTTAAACCAACCGCCTAGTCCTTACTGGTCTTTGGCCTTAGTATTGATCCTAAGAAGGTAAGGGTTTTGTTTTTTTAATATATGATCTTATACTGCTTTCTTTTCTTGGTTTAGCACTTCACTGAGGATATATCTTAAAGTTGCTTGGTGAATTGTGACAATCTGAGATATGTTCTTTTCATATTCTTCTTTAGTCCATCAATCTGCAAATGATTTATGTAAATTTCAAACCCAATATGTGGACTGACCAAAGGTAAATTGTATGTGATTCTCAAATAGATAGTGTCAGCCAGTGAATAAATAGATTTGTCTAGTAGATGAAGATAATTGTACTATTTGAAATCATAGTGTGATTCTGTCCACCAAAGCATGAAGTCCTTCAAAACATCCTGATGCCAGTTTATAGGTGTTGCTGACTAAGAAAAGAAAATTTCTTGCATAGGCAAATGAATCAAATATAAAAAAGAATCGAAATTCATGAGGATATGCCTCTTGCCTTCAAATAGGCACTTAACCTTTTTGTTTTCTTTGGTTGAAAATTGAGATGGTGATGACAGGAATATCAAATCAACCTCCTAATACACAAGGGAAAAAGAACAAAAATTGAAAGAACTTTGAAAATGGAAAGTGTTAACTTCTTAGCTGTCATATCTTTCATGAATTATGTCAATTATAAAAATGAAATTTTTATCATGCCCAAATAAATATTCCTGTGAAAATAAAGATTCACAAATGATGCAACATCCATGTCTACATGCCTGCAACTTTAGCTGTAATTTTACTACTTATGAAGCCAGTTGTATTACACTCTCATATTTTGTCCAAAGAAAAAGAAGACAGTGATTTTACCATCATCACAGTACCAATCTGCAATAGTGATAAATGGGGTCTTCCATATAAATTCTTCCTTTTTAACACTTTTCTCATCCTATGGCCATGATGCCTGACTTAAATTCATATATCATTTTTTTCCTTTCAGAATATCAAAGCACCTTACAGACATTAGCCCTTCTTCAGCACAGTCATAATGATAAGACTTAATAGTCATGGTCTTTAAAATTTCCTTGTATGACTGACTGGATAAGAGTTCTCTTTGTAAGATTGAATAGAAACTTTTATGTGCTATTTGAAGAGAAAAAGGGAAAAATAGGGTAGCCAAGATGGTAGAATAGCATAAAAAAGAAAAGGTGATATCTTTTCCCAAAATCCTCCATGAAGATATAGAAAATGTACCAGTGAATCTGAATTTGGAAATCTAAGGGGAAAAAGTCACAGTGTCATGTTTCTAGCGCATTTTGGCAAAAGGTCTAAAGATATAACAGACAAAATCTATTCTGAAACAGACAAATTAACATTATAGGACAGAGACTGAGAAAAGGCCAGAGACACATTCCCGGGCAAGAAGTGATCCTAAACTCACAAAGACAGGGATGACCTTGTGAAGTGTATGAAATGCAAATCTCAAATGGCAACTCCATTGTTTACCACCCATTCTAGATCACAAATTCAGTGTGTACTAAGGAAGGAATTTGTACCTCAGAGTAACATCCTAAAACGAGGAGTAGTCATGTAGTCTAGTCTATGTATTAAGTCAGGATCAAGTTCAAGAGTCTCTGGATTAAGAAGGAAGAGACCTCCCCTCTAACATCTAGTCCAGTGTGAAAGCTCATTACAGGATAACCAGGGCAGGAAAGGTAGACAAAAGTGTATTCTGTCTGTCACTCTTAACTAGCAGCACTTTCTGGATGGCAAATAGTGACTTAGTCCAGCAGCAATCTACTGGAACTTCATCCAGAGACAAGTATATAGATGTGCTGTAAACATCCAAGGTCAGGAACTTACAAAGCTCACACCAAAACAGTGCTCAGACTTTTGCCTGAATCAGACCACTTTGGAAGCACCGAAAACTTGCATATTCCCAGCCTGAGCTGTCGCTGGGATACTGGAATAACATAAAATTCAATACCTCAGTAAATCAGAAAAAGAACCTAAGAGGACAAAAGACAATCCTTCCCAAAGACTGAAGGGGACAGCCTAAATATGAATTCCAAAATAATGACATAGACTGGAATAATGACCAAACATAAGAAGAATCCCACCATAAAGAGATACTCAGGCTTAAGAAACAAATCAGAAACAAAGAAAAATAGCTTGGATATGAGTTTAAGTATCTGAAAGAGATGAAGTGTCAAAAAAGTTAATTTCTTTTAAACAAATGAAATAATGCTAGAAGGGGAAATTGAAAAGAAATTGAAGAAAAAATTCAAGCAGAATTAGTAGCTTGGTACAAGAGTTCAAAACTTAATTCAGTAATAAGTGCTCTCTTTTGCAGTACAGGTTTTCCCTTAGCTCACTGGTTGAGGCCAGGGAATTATAATATTCCTTCCTATCCATTGTCACTTGTAGATTCTCCTCCTAGCTCCTATCATTCAGTAACTTCTCTGTCTTTGAGTTCCACTCAATCAAAGTAGTGGTAGTTATCATCCACAAATTTCCAATGTGTGTCCCTTCATTCCCCATTGAATTCTGACTTATCATCTCCTCCCCAACTCCTGCCCTCACATTAGGAGACTTTGATATATCTATTTACTTTAAATTCTATAACTGTTCAGTTCCTCAAACTATTCACTTCCCATGACCTATTCCTCCATCCCACCTCAGCCATATCCATGACATTATTACCCACAAATATACCAACCCCCACATTTAAGAACTCTGATATTTCCTTATTTTACAATAACTTATTGGTTTTTCCACCTCTTCCTCTGCCTTTCCATACCAAAACCTACCCTTCATATGTACCTTGACCTGCAGTCCCTCAATTATCTCCCAGGCCATCGTCCCTACACTAGCCACTCTCATCTTAATGCCCTGGTGAACCAGTTCAACTCTATCCTGCCTTCTTCTCTTGATCATATTGCTGATTGTGCCTAGTCAAACCTCAGTGTGGGATAACTCCCACCATCCACTGTTCTTTATAATTGCTCTAACTCACATGCTTCTGAGCAAAGGTGGGAAAAAATAATCAAAGCAGTCAGATTGGGTCCACTATGAACCTATGTTACATAACTTTGATTTGGCTATTACGATTATTAGGCAATTATTCTATATCTCACTTATCAACTCACTATCCCAACCTCCACAGTAGCTCTTCCAAACTTTTTGATATCTCCTCAAATTTCTGATGATATTTCTTTCCTCTATACTCTCATATGAGTAACTGGTTCCATATTTTACAAGAAAATATTGAGGTCATTCACTGAAAGCTCCCTTTTTCCTTCACCCCATATCACTTAGATGACTTGTCTCCAATATGGAAAGTTGTGGATGGAAGCCTCTAATGGATTTATAACTGGATAGAATCTGGTGAACCTTTCTCTCTCTTTAGGAAGAGCACAAACATATGATTTCATTTGAGGTAGAGGGCTAAACATCACTGAAATCTTATAGGAAATTAAGTCTTGCTCCAGGAGAGTCCCATGTGGCCTTCAACACTGCTTGGAAATCTCCATTACCTAGTCACTTCCATGGTTACTTGAAGCAGTGCTTCAAGTCTATGACTGATTTGGTGCTAGGAATCAGGAAAAGGCCAGTTTTCCTAATCTTATAAGAATTGACAGGCTTCATTGTTGCCTAAACCCAGGACCAGAGGGGTGAATGATGCCTGCTAAATAATGGTTTATGAAACAATATTAGGATGAACACTGGCTCTGTAGTAGACAAATTAAGTTGAAATCTCACTTCTAAAACTAAATACCTATGTGACCCTGGACAAGAAGTTCAACCTCCCTGGGCTCTAGTCTCCCAAAATATAAAGTGAAAGGACTGGACTAGATGGTGCTTTAGGTCACTTCTAACTCTATCTATTATCCTTTCTTTTTTTTGACCATCTAACACTGAAATGAATAGATGTGGGTTTTTCTGCCTTAAAGAACTAACCACTTGGAGATATTTCCATACTTTCCTGTGCTGTTTTAAAAACATATCAACAATATCATAACAAAATATATGGTAACAGAATATTATATACAATTTTGCTACTTGGATGATACAAAAAAGTTTTCTACCCATTCAGAAAAGAATAGTGCCAACTGACATGGTTAACAAAATACAATGTAAAGTTCATGTATATATTTATGTCACTGCATTCCTACTGAAAATAACTCCTCTGTTCTATATGAGCCCATCCAAAGCAAAGTAGTGAACAGGTGGACAACAGAAGCCAGATAGTTTGGAGTATTCCAGAAGAACTCCAGGCACCCCAAACCTTGGGAACATGATACAACAGTGACTGCAGTTGTGCTAGAATTCAGTATTTTATAAATCTATTTCCTCTTTAGTATGTCAAATGTCTAACATGATTTATATGAGCATCATATTAGGTACTTAAAGATTGAACTCAGAAAATAGTCAAGGATAGAGGAGAGCTGATAGATATTTTGTGGTCTACAGGAATGACTCTCTTTCTATTTTTGAATCTTGCTCAGGGATCATTTGCCAGAGAACAGCTCCCTTCATCATTCATTGTATTCACAGTTGCACTTGTCATATTCTTATTAATCTAAATAAAAAGCAATAAAATGAGGACTAGCAGTATTCTATAAAATAATATTCAATTTATACCTAGCACTTACTTAAAAAGGGGTATTGGGAAGGGCTCACTTTTACTGAAAACCTACTGCAATATATTTACTCAGAAAAGCTGTTACCGTTACAGGCCATTTTATATATAATGTGTAGAATGTACATCTTAACAAGCAGAAAATGACACAGAAATAAAACTATTTACTATGCCCATAAGGTAGAAACTAAAGGAAAGGCAATGTGTCTGTTTTACTAGGCAATGAGAATAGGAAGGGAAAAGAAAGTTGGATAGAACAGGCAGTCACCCCAAAAGAGTCAGAAGCAAGAGAATAAGTCTCCACCCCCCACTGCCAGTTGTCTTTTCAAGAATGAAATGTCCACCAGAGGGCAACCCTTCCTGCAGCCAGGGATGAACACTGACAGTCCTAGGAACAGAGTTGTGGTACCCTAATCTAAACCTGGTGGGCTTTCATGGCCCCATCCTGTGTCTCTTAGCATCACAGTTAAGGAATGTTCTATTGCTTCTAGTGGACCCCACAGTCTGAGCAGCATAGAGATATGAGACCACAGCATTTCTTAACAAGTATCTGCATAATCAATAGTCTTAGATTGTGAATTCCTTGAGAGCAGGGATTATTTTGCCTTTCTATCCTCAGTGCTTAATTGCTGATGAAGATAGACTGTAGCAAATTATAAGGACCATTTTCTCTGGCCCAATATACATTTTATTAAACTCATAGTCAGACTTTTGTTACTCATATGCCAAATGAATTGGGGAAAGAGGGAGAGGAACAGAATAGGATCAAAGATTTAGAGCTAGAAGGGACATCAGGGGTCATTTAATCCAACCTCCTCATTTTATATATAAGGAAACTGAGACCAAGAGAGTTAGAATATCCTTCCTTACTAAATGACTAGTAAGTGAAAAAGGAGGAATTTGAATTTCTTCCTAAACCTATTACATCTAGATAATAGACATAATAAAGTGGGATAAATATTATCCAGCCTTGATATAGGGATATGAATTTCAAAAATTTGGGTTCAGTTGAGATTCATCATTGGGAGACATTTAGAACATGGATATGCCCAGAGGCAGTTGAGATTGACCAAAAGGAAGATAGAAGGTCAATAATATATTTCACAATAAGAAATGCTACTCCAGAGAAACCCAAACTTCAATCTTGAATTCTAGATCCTCACCAACCCTAAATATTTTCTGCTGTTTTAGCCTTTCCACTCATTTTTTGGGCATTTCCTAAAGGGAGATGAGTGACAGTGTATTGTTGAGAAATCTTTAGATCCACTTAATGAATGCTTTTCATGAGGATGAAAGGCAACCTATATATGTCAGGAAATAATTATTTTCCCTTTTCTATCATGAGGAGATGAGAGAGGTTGGTTGCTGGTGGGCATGTATAATAAAATAATGAATTTTGAGAAAAAGCATCTGAGATAGTGGCTAATAATCCCATTGACTTCTTATAGTTTTTATGTTTCCCAGAGTTGAATTTCTATAGCATCCTGAAGAATTATAAGAGCTTAGGAGAAAATCATGAAGTCAGTCCACCAAATTATTTGTGTCTTTGTTGGATGGAGTTACCAAGATGGCATGAGGGGACTCAGACTTACAGATGTTATACAAGGTAAAATAAATTTTCTAACATACTGTCAGAGTTAATTGAACCCAGGCATTTTGAACAAACAGAAGAAAATAATCAGCTTAAAAATATTCTTAATCCTTTTCTGAGTATTTCTGTAGGCTTTTACTGTTTTTCATATATAGTATACACTATACAGTCTCAAAGAGCTTCCCTTAAAGGAGTTTACTAGCAGTTGAACTTTTGCATTTGGCAGCAGAGAACAACAGAGCCTGATGACTGGTAATAGCAAAAAGTGTAGCTATATATAAATGGAGGTAACCAACAGAGACAACTGTTATCCAACAGAGAGTAAAAAATACAATATTATCCTATGTGATCATGATATCATACCAGAGCAAAACTAGCTCTGTAGCAGCATAGATATGAATTGATTCAGTCCTGTGTCTATCCTAGACATATCTTCCTTACTCTGGTGTTAGGGTTCTCAAATCCTTTTCAGGACTGCTTATGTATCTTTGGTGTCCACCTAATTCTCATTTAGAGCTCCAAGAAGTTGTAGCATAAGCAAGAGCCACACCCCAGTAAACTTGTCTTGGCAGAAGAACCAAATCAGGTTGAGGGTAACTGACAGCCTTCAAATTCGTTAGTAAATTAGGGGAAGGTGTACCCCAAGCTTGTGAAGACTCCCCCCAATTGAATGGGTGGATGATAATGATTTATTCCAATAGCCAGGAAGGCGGTTAAAGCATGTTCTCTGAACTGTTTAGACCTTGGTCAGACATTAAGATGCCAAGGTCATCCAGTGCATACCAGGCATTGCCAGTCATTGTCTTGCCACTGGACTTCAATGACTGGAAGAGATAATGAGGCTGATAACTTTGTTCAACTCTGCCTCACTTAAATCGAATTCATTCTAAAGTCAAGATATCACCACATGATGTCATTGGTCCTCTTCAAAAATAAAGGAAAAACAAGAAGAATGTTTTCCACACTTTTGTTCAGACTGTGAGGGTTCTATTTGTGTGAACTTCGATATATTCTATAATCAAGTTTCTTTACATATGTGACCCTCAATGTGTCACTTATTTGTGCATGTTCTCTATATGTATGTATCCATAAGAGACTCTACCTGGGGTTATGGAGGAAGTTTATTTTATTACCAATAAACTATGAAATTTGACTAAATTTCCTTTACTTTGAACTAAAATATCCTTTCTCTGTAATGGACTTCTCTACTAGCAGCAATGCAATGATCCAGGACAATTCTGAGGGACTTATGAGAAAGAAGGCTATCCACATCCAGAGAAAGAATTGTGGGAGTAGAAACACAGGAGAAAAACAACTGCTTGAACACATGGTTCAATGGGGATATGATTGGGGATGTAGACTCTAAACGATCAATCTAGTGCAAATATTAATAATATGGAAATAGGTCTTGATCAATGATACATGTAAAACCCAGTGGAATTGCTCGTTTGGCTTTAGGACGGGAGTGGAAGGAGAGGAAAAGAACATGAATCATGGAACAATGGAAACTATTCTTAATTAATTAAAATTTTCAAATCTAAAATAAAATAAAATAAAATATCCTTTTTCTTGATTTAGGAATAGTAAATACTTTGGTGGAGCTCTTTTGAGGTATGGTTTTTAAGTGGGTATTAAACTCAAAAAGGTGCTTCAAGCTTGGCATAGCTTTCTGGGGGACCAAGGATCCCGAGTAGTACACAGAATAAACTTACTGTAATACAGAGCTTTCATTCTTGATAACATGTGTGATATTAGCTTACAAACATGCTTCCTATTTTAATAGCATTCTACGGGAAGTGTGACTTCCTCAATGTGGATACTACATATGTAGACACAAATATATATACATATGTGTGTATGTGTGTGTGTGTGTGTGTATATATATATATATATTGCAACCACCATATATAAAAGAAGATGGTCTTCTTAAATTGCTTATTTTAGAAAAAAATATTAGTACTAAGTATATGACATTCTGGTGGTTCAATCTATCTAAACTTATCTTGACTAGCCCTTGGACAGCAGATGCAGTCTCACACTGGTAGTCCTTGACAAGTTTTACCTTGACAGCTTATTAACATAATTTATTATAAATAGGCACATATTATTTTCATTTATGGTGGTTGACTCTGCTTTTGTAAGAAATGAACATGATGACATGACTAAGCCAATGATGCTTCATGATTACACATTTCAAACATCTGAACCACCTCATCTGTTGCCATAGGAAAGGTGGCAGAAGGAAAGATTGGTCCTAGAAATAAGGCAGAAGGCAGTGCCAGGTTGAAAGGTTAACAATGGAGGAAGAAGTCACTGATCTGCTTGGGTTTGTATCACCTTCTCTTTCTTTGCTCTACTCAGCATTGTGCTTTCTCTGCGATTTTGTCTTACATATCTTGATACAATCCATATATAAGTAACTAGTTTGCCCAAAGCAAAACTGTACAGTGCCTTTCGTGCCCCTGCTACTTTAGACATCCCTCATCCAGGCAATGAAAACTCTCATGTTGGCTTTTGGTAGTCTACAGTCTCCAAAGACTGTGGCAACCATGGTTCTCCTCTCTAATCATATCTAAGTCCTCTGCCCATGGTGTCTTGTAAAGCCAAACTGCTTGTCACATAGATTTTCTACATTTTTCCTCACACTATCCCCTTTGTGTGAAACATCTCTCTCCCGCAGCTCACCTGGTGAATTTCTCCCTATCATTTGAAACCCACTCAAGATAGCATCTGATGTTGATATAATTCTTGTAGATTTGCAAAGTACTTGCCATACATTATCTTCCCACAATAACCCTATGAGGTAAATACTGCAAGTATTTTGATTATCATCATCCAGTGGATGAGATAAATGGGATGTACAATGATTAAACAATTTGGGTCATATTACTAATAACTATCAAAGGCATAAATTGAACCCAAGTTTCTCCTGACACCAAATCTAACATCCCATCCATGATAACAAAGAAGCCTCTACTTCAAGTTGAATTCCCATTCTTATGTGCCTTCTTCTCCAAAAAGGCTTTCCTGACCTCCCCTTATTAGACAGTAGCATTCTTTCCCACACACAAAGACCTCTTAAATTATTTTATTTGTACCACTCTTATGTTTTTCATATAAGATTTTGTATTCTAATTTTCTAAGAACCTATCATATCCCTTTACTTGATAATAAGCTCTATGAGGGTAAGAAATATATCTTATTAACACACATCTCCCCTAATGTCTTACACAGTGCTGAACATGCAATTTGTCAAATTGAATGAAGCACCTGGAACAAGGTTTGCCTCTTGTAAATAAACTCTCTCTCCCAATGAGAGAAGGATTTCATCTTGTGCCCAATTATCTTGGTGTCCGGTTGGTTGCTAGTGACAGCATATGACAGTGAGCTAAGCTAATATTTTTCCAATAATGGCTTAACCCTAAGGAATAAAGGAGATATTATTGATTAGGAATCTTTCCAGTATCATGAGCAATATGAAAATAAGTTTCACATGGCTGCACATGTATAACCTACATCAAATCAACATTTCTCAGGGAGGGGGCAAGGATGAACGGAGAAATTTGGGATTCAAGTTTTTAAAAACTGTTAAAATTGCTTTTATATATGCTTAGGAAAAGTATATTTTTAAAAGTCCTTCAAATCATACCACTTAAAAATAAGATTGGCCTCCTGTTTAATGATTGATGTTGACATAAGAGTTCAAATGTGCATTTTGGAAGACAAAGAAAATGGTGAAATATATATATATATATATGTATATATATATATATTATAATTGGACACTGAAGACAGCAATCCCTTGTCAAAATTCATTATTTAAATATCTAACGATGTGAGATATTTTTTGAAACATAAGAATTTATGAATTAGTATCTTCTAATTAGCCTTCTGGGGCAATATGAGTCTCAAGAAGAAAAGGTCAATCTAATTGTAGTCTTATGGGAATAAAATGTTCAGTTGTTCAGTTTTCACCTTAGATTTTTCATAGATCATAAATTTAGAACAGGAAGTTATCTAGTCTAACCCCTTCATTTTAGAGTAGATGAAAATGAGACTCAGAGAGCTTACATAATGGACCCATGGAAAAACAAATAGTAAAGGACAAAGACAGGATTCAAACCCAAGCCTTCTGACTCTAAATACAGTAATTTTACTATAAAATCAGGGTGAAACTGGCAAAAAAAAATAAGTACAATCAATTCAAATGAATTAATATTCATTAAAAGAGTTTAACAGTGTCTGACACATTGTTGTTAAATCATTTCAGTCATTTATTCCCCTTTATGACCCCATAGGTACTTTTGGCAAAGATCCTGTACTGATTTGCTATTTCCTTCTCCATTGGCGAAGAGGTGTCTTGCCCAAGCTAAGAGGTTTCTGAGGTTGATTTTGAACTCAGATCTTCCTGATTCTAAGTCCAGTGCTTTAAGTATCATATATAACTTGGCAATTATTATTTCTATTGTCAATAATTCAATTATCTATATTAGTGATATGAATAAACAAGTCTAGGTATAATAATAATTAAAAATTTTTCATTTTAGCTAATCATTTCCATCTCTCATTGCACCAAAACTTTTACATAAATGTAATGTATCTCTTTCTGTCCCTGTCCAGCTTCTGGTGAAGGTGTTAGCAAACAGTGGAATAGAAGGAAGCTATACAAAAGAATAAGGGAAAGAACATGAATGAAAGTCATTAACACAGCCACCAATCTAGACCTTCCACAATTAAAAATTATTGGCATTACTTAGAAATTACTGTATCATTTAGATATCCATAGTCATTCTGGGCTGTAATTGAGGATGATACTTAGCTCTCTCCTATAAGATCAGTAGTGACATTAATTAATGTTTCTTGCAACACTTGAGAAGTAATGTATATTGAACCACAATAAAGCCCTGCAATGAAGCATGTAGTTCCTCTTTTTATATAACATGGAAAACTTTTTAGTGCTATCCTTGTTCTGTTGCTGTTTAGTTGTTTCAATTACGTCTCACTCTTCATGACCCCATTTGGCTTTTCTTGGCAAAGATACTGGAGAAGTTTGCCATTTCCTTCCTTGGCTCATCTTACAGATTAAGAAACTGAGTCAAACAAGATTAAGTGACTTGCTCAGGATCACACAGCTAGTAAATGTATGAGGCTGGATTTGAACTCAGGAAGATGATTCTCCCTGACTCTAGGTTCTGCACTTATCCACTGTACCACCTAGATGCTCCCGTCCTTTTTCTTAGACAAACATTTTCACAGAGAAGAAACTGGATATTTTTTGTGGTGCTCTAGGAAGTCAGTGTCTAACAGAGAATCAGCTCTCAGTGCTGTGCCCCATTTAGCATCTCTGTTTTGACCTGTAATTTGAGGATATTTCATATTGTCTCAGAAAGCTAACAGTAGATGAAGCATAGCATTTGAAGTCAGATCATTGAGTTTGAATACCAGCTCTGCTGCTTACTTTCTTGGACAAGTCACATATCTCCTGTGCATTTCAATGGTTTCATATACAAAATGGGAAGGGGGGTGGTCTGTAGGGAGTGATTAAATAGGTTGTGGTAGATAAATGAAATGGAATATCATTACCAAGAAAAGAAAATGAATATGAAGAATATAGAAAACCATAGGATCACATGAGAATTGAAGCAAAGTAAAATGAGCAGAACCAGAAAAACAATATCTACAATCACTATGGCAATGTAAATGGAAAGACTATAAGCAACAAAAGGCCAATATTATAGAATTATGATGATTTAATATGACCCTAGAAGAGCAATGAGAAAATGTAGAAGTTACAGACTATGGATGTAGAACACTGCATATATGACAAACTCAGTTTAAGAATTGATTTATTTTGCTGAATTGATTTTATTATTTTTTTTTCTGGACAAGGGATAGATGAATGAAGAGGAGAAGTAGAACAGGATATTTATTTAAATTATGTAATGTAAAAACAAAAGCTATTATTTTTTTAAAACTTAGTAAGTTGGACCATATGACTTGTGAGTTTCCTTTCATCTCTGAATCTATTACTGATTCTTCCTGCTAAAAATAGCTCTCCTAGCCAGAAACTTCTTGATTGTTCCGAAGACCTTGACCACTCAGTGACCTAAGACATACTGTGTACCATGTAAAAAATGTTTAAGAAAATATTTCTCCCTATCTCTAAAAAAGTAATTGAAAATGCTTCAGAAATGTCCAAAGTGACTGGATTATAGCCTTTAACCATAGAACACCCACAATAAAAGCAATCTTACTGCTGAAGAATTACACAAACTCTAGTAGCCAATTGTTAGTGGAGTTGCCAAAAAGCAACCCATTCCCATATGAAATTACATGCTTATTGCGTATGTTGTTTTATCTGTTCTAAAGGTTAAACTTCTAGCTGCCCTTAAAATGTTATGTGTCATTCTTTGAAAATCATATTCAGAAAATGCTGAATTCAGAGTTCTGTTTCCATATAACTTACCAGTGAAAGGAGAAAGAAACTCATTCTTAACATTCTGTTTTCCAGTAAAAAGGGGTCATTTAGAAACAATAGCTTCTACTTTTCTGAAACAAGGGAGTTATTTCCAACCTGGGGCTCATATGTTTGAGAGTAAGCCAAAATTGTAATAGTTTCTCATATAGCCAAGAACCATTTGAAATGAAGTCTAAACCCGAAAAGAGCGGGGAAAGGAATAAAAGTCCTCCTGAAATTGATTTCAGCTAAAAAGAAAAAAAAAAGGAGGAAGAAGGGCACAGATCAAACTGGGCCTATTAAAATCTACACAAATACTTTTTTGGTGACATGTAAAAACCTGTTGAATTCAGAATATATCCAAACATCCCTTTGGGCTGAGGCATATGGATGGGCTCGTTTCAACTTGCCCTTCTTGAGTGTTTCTGAAAAACATACCTACCAGAAATAATGACATATTTTAGCAAGCATCATTCTTCACTTTTCTGAAACTATTAAGTTGTTAAAGGTTAAGTATATATTCTCTGAATTAATGGCATGCTATTTTCAAAGTCAACAGTGGTGTGTTAATTTACATGAGTTTCTGTTTTCCCTAGAAATAAACACATGTTGAATGAGTCCCAGCCCTGTCTTGCTAATATAGCTCCTTCCAATGGTCCTTGCTTTAAATTGATAGTTTTCCAGAATGCACAGAAAGAAAACTGATCTTAATTTTTGAGGACAAAGAGTGGGGAAGAGGAAATTATGGATAAACTAAGACTTCAATCTGCTAATCAACCATTTGCTTTTTGAATGTTTAGTTCGCAACTATGGTGAATCAAGTATGTTTATTTGCGATTGTTTGGTAGTTTTTCAATCATGTCTGATTCTTTGTGACCCTATTGGTGGTTTTCTTGGTAAAGATTCTGGAGTGGTTTGTCATTTCCTTCTCCAGCTCTTTTAATGGATGAGAAAACTGAGGCAAACTGGAGTAAATGACTTAGCCAGGGTCACATAGCTAATGTGTCTAAGATCAGATTTGAACTCAGGAAGATTTCTTCCTGACTCCAAGTCCAGTGTACACCGATCTACTGCACCTCCAAGTTTGTTTATGCCCTTTTCCTAATACTTTAGGATAGCTGCACAGTGCCACTATAACTCTGAACTATAGTTATAAAGCTTAAAGGGGACTTCCAAAATAACTGCTTCATTTGTAATTAAGGCAACAGTCTAGGGATGTTAAATAATTTGCCTAAGATGACATAAAATATTATCTTATTGTAGATTGAAGACTGGAAGGGACATCAAAACCATCCCATCCAAACTTCTCATTTTCTAGCTTGAAAAGGCCCAGAAAAGATAAGTAATTTGGTCATGTTCACACAGGGTATAGGAAGAATTCAGTTTCTCTGACTTCAAATCCAGCTCACTTTCTATGGCACCATGCCTTCTGGTAAAGATAACACCAAAACCCCAATCCTTATTTCCAGTCCAGTGTTCCTTCTACCACACTCCCTTTGATCAGTCTGTAACTATATGTATCTGAACATGCGGTTGTTGTGATCCCTTCCCTTACAACAGAAAAACCCTAGAGTGTGCCAATACAGCATTGCTTCATTCCTGTCTCTCAAACACTCATAAAAGGTACCATGAAGGCATTTCAGCATATTAAATGTTTCAATTCATTTTTTAAAGAACAACTCTTACTATTGTTCATTATGATCTGGCTGAGTATATTTTAAAAACATCAACAAGAAATTCATCTCATATGCCAAAAAGAAAGTCTGAGGATATGGTGCCAGTCCCAGGATATCCCAATTTGGTGAAATTTATGGAGAAAAATGGAATCCATTAAGAGTCTAATCAACAGGGGACAACTAAGTGGCTCAGTGGATTAAGAGTCAGGTCTAAAGATTGGAGGATCTGGATTTAAATTTGACCTCAAATACTTCTTTCCTATGTGACCCTGGGCAAGTCACTAGGCCCCCGTGCTTAGCCCTTACCGCTCTTCTGCCTTGGAACCAATATACAATATTTAATCCAAGAATGAAAATAAGGGTTAAAGAAAAAGATCATTCAATTCACATTCATCACGAACCATTGGATCCATCAAATTGGAATTAGGAGATTATACTTAAAAACTAGAACCCAAGAATTGATCATAAATCAAGCAAGACAAGGACTCATTCCAATGAGATAAGAAGAGGGATAGAGAGCAGGCCCTGAAAGGGAAAAAATGACCCCAGTTTACTCTATGAAGAGAGACCAGCCCCAGGAATTAATGAGAGAATTGAATAAATGAAAAACATTTATTAAGTATGCTCTGTGCTAAGGCTCTGTGCTCAGTGCTGAAGGTTTAGTTCCCAAAGTGTAGAATGTTTTGTTTTTTGTTTGGCAGTCCAGGCTGGAGGATCTAGAAAAAAAAAAGGCAGGGAGTAGAAAGGGGAAAATAGAAAAAAAAAAGAGAGAGAGAGAGTCCATGCCCTCTTTTCCCATGGGTTTTATCCCCTTATTTATTCATTAGTCCTTTCTTTGAGGGGCAAACATAGGAAGCTGGTGGGACAGAGTAGGTTGTGTACAAATATTGTCATTGTTTAAAGTGACATTTAAAATAGTAAAAAAAACTAGAAAAGAAAGACAAAAGACTTGTTTACAAATAAATTTTATAAGTCTTATTTCCTGCTGATGCTACAGGAGGTTTGAATATGGCATAGTGTCTAAGAAACAAGACAAGAACATTGAAAAAAGAAGGGGGCCAGTCAAAAGAAGGTCTCCCTGTCCCTTCTGTAAAAATAAGAGGGAAATCAGGAAATAGATATTTAGAAAAAGAAGATGATATAAATATCATTAACTTCAGAGTTACTAAAGTTCTTCCTTAGATTTCTATGAATTCTGAATTCTTGACCATTTTTTTTCCTTTTAGGTATGATGACACCTCAATAGCAGAGGCTAAAGCTCAGCATGGGGAGCTAGGTGGCAGTGAGGTGGTTAGAGCTTGAGGGTCTTTAGTCAGGAAGAACTGAGGACAAGTCCAGCCTTAGGCACTTTTTAGCTATGTGACTCTGGGCAAGTCACTTAACCGTGTTTGCCTCAGTTTCCTCATCTATATGATGAGTTAGAAAAGGAAATGACAAACTATTTCAATATCTCAGCCAAGAAAACCCCAAATGGAGTCACAAAGAGTTGGACATTACTGTATTAATTAAGAAACACACAGCAGCAAAGCTCACCCTTTTCTTCAGAAATTATGAGCAGCAGTAAGGCTCAAACCAGTCTGATGCCTGGGTTAAGTCTAACACCAATATGATGAACCCCTGGGATCAAGTGACAAACTGGTCCTGGTCAGAAATAAAAGAGTAAGTCAAAACTTTGGTGAACATTAAAAGTGGGATCAGACCTATGAGTAATTGCTGCGATCATCCCATCCCCTACACTTGAAGAACTCTCTTTTCCCCTTGAAGAACTCTCTTTTCCTCATGTTATAATTTCAAATTCAATTAAATATCCAATCAGTTCAGAGTACAGCAATTTCAGTGACCCAAACAGGAACAATTTAGCAGCCACTGAGAATGTGTTTGGTTCAACTAATTGCACCGAGATCTGTTTGCTTTGGCAAGGCAGACTACTCAAACAACCATATTCATCTTTGTGGTTATGACTGCCAACAACACAGCACTATCTATTAAGGTAAAGAAAGGAACTCTGGATGCTGGAATTAGAAGACCTGGTCCGAGTCCACAACTTTGATGTTATGACTCTATGACCATGGACTTAATATCACAGACAATTCACTTAAATTTTGAATCTCAGTCTTTCTTTCTGTAAAACTGTAAAAACTGGGCAATTATACACAAATACTTAATGCACAGGTTGTGAAGAAGTGCACTTTAAAGCTCAAAATGATCACCATCTCCTATCTTTGGCTTTGCACACATTGTTCCCCATTGCTGGAAAATTTTCTGTGTTTTTAAGTAGCTAATTTCTACACATGTCCTTTCCTGATGCCTTTCTCCCTAAAATATTTTTAAAATTTATTTCATGTATACCTTATATTTTTGTATTATATGCAGCATGCTGTAGTGGATAGAGCTGGCCCCAGAGTTAGGAAGACCTGGCTTCAAGTCCTCCTCTGAGACATACTAGCTTTATTGCCATGGGAAGTGACTCAGTGGCCCAGGTAATTCTCAAACATGGTTGTAGGAAAGGTGCTTTTCTGTATTGGCAGAGGGTGATTCCTCAACCATGAAATCACACATGGCAGGATCTTCCTCAAAAGATTTTATTTTTTATTGAATTAAATATGCACATGTTGTTTCTACCATGGAATTGTAAGATTTTGTCTTTGCAGTCTCAGCACCTGCCACAAATGCCCCCATAGCTAAGTGGGCCAGTTTAAATTTGGCCTCAGATACTTCCTAAAAATGTCAAGTCACTTAACCATTGTTTGCCTGGGGTTCTTCAAATGTATAATGGGGACAATAAAATATCTACTTCTCATGGTTCTTGTAAGGATCAAATGAAGTAAAACAGTTAGCACAGTGCTTAGAACATACTAAGCACTATATAAATGTTGGTTATTATTATTATATTAGCTTTATGATAAACAATAAAAGCTAATAATAATAGTAATAGCTATCATTATATAATGCTTTGTTTTACAAAGCACTTTACAATTATTATCACATTTGGAGTTATTATTTTTCCTATTTTACCATTAAGGAAACTCAAGCACAGTTGAATTGAAATGAATAAACTAAATTGAATCCAAATGCTATATAGATACATTAGTATGCTCAAAGTGAAATCTTACGCTTACAATACTAAAATTTACTGGTGAAGCTATGTGTCAGAGAGATGTGAATAAACTAAAGATAAATATCATATTGAGATGGGAGAGAGATATAAAACATGGATTGCAAAATGTCAGAAAACAATTGTATTGTATAAAAATAAAATGTCAATGAACTGATTATTGATTATAAACTGATTTCTGATATTCTACTTGCTATGCTAACAAAGTATCTTCAGTTTATATCAGTGAAGTGAAGCTCATAAGTGAACTTCTCTTCAGGGCCAGTCACAAGGATGCTAAAGGACTCTTGTTATGAAAAATAAA
>NC_058132.1:282571350-282627535 GCF_016433145.1 Gracilinanus agilis | reverse complement strand
AGAAGAAGAAGAAGAAGAAGAAGAAGAAGAAGAAGAAGAAGAAGAAGAAGAAGAAGAAGAAGAAGAAGAAGAAGAAGAAGAAGAAGTCATCTCCTCCAAGCCCCCAGAGAAAGAGTCTCTGTGAGTGACTGCCAACTGCCAGAGACCAACTGCCATTCTCAGAGAGAATAGCTGTCACAGAAAAAATAAACAAACAACTTTCAACATGAAACTGACACTCTGTCTCAGCTTTGTTTGAAACTCCACTTCTTTCTCAAGCCAGCTTCTCTACTTCTTATCTTGAAACTAATAAAATAATACTTATTTTCTAATGTCATCCTTATAATTTACAAGTTAAAAATGATACTGGAGGGAAAACATGAATATCAAGTGAAAGGTAATAGAAAAACACATCATAGGTGCAAGCAGGCTAAAACATAGAACCCATGAAGAATTTCAAAGAACAGATAAAAGACCCTGCCAGAATGTTCCACTGTTCCCTTCGGAATATTGGGAGAAATCAAGAAGGACCTCCAAATGTTGGGTGAACTAAGATGAGAGAATGAAAAAAAAAAAAACCAAAATCAGAGACAAGAATTACACAAGATGAATTGCAATCTTTAGCCCTGGAAAGAATTCCTGAACTGATGAGATCATAGAGTCATGTGAGTACTATTTGGATGGCACCAACATGGTCATCATTAAGATAGAACAACACCTGATGACTACAAGCTGCTACTTACAGACCAGATGACTCCCACTCATTGCCTTGACAGAACTCTTGGCTTCAGTTCAGCTTACAATGTGCTTTTTTCAGAAGATCTGGGTTATTCTAAGCTATTCTTCCCCAAGTGTTCAGTAGGTCTATATCCAAACAAAGGACACTACCTCTTGCAGATGGAGACAATCTGCTCCTTATGTCAAGGGGAAATTGTCTGTGCCCTATCCCAAGCAAGTGCCTATATTCACTGGTACATGACAAGATTGTTGTGTTATCTAAGGCCCTGGGAAAACAGGGTCCTATTGGGTACTCAAATAAAGAGCTAGAAGTCCTAGGTAGTGAATGTAATATTAGGGGAAGGGAATAAATATTTATATTGTACCTATTATGTGCCAGGCATTGTACTAAATACTTTAAATATTTTGTAAATAGCCACACAAGCCTGTAAAGTAGGTATTGTTATTATCCCTATTTTACAATAGAGGAAACTGAGAAAAACAGAGGGCAAGTGATTTGTGAGGTCAATTCATTTAATGTCTGAGGCCAAATTTTAAATTTAGGTCTCCATACTTGAGGATAAATGGTTTTGGTGCTAAAGACAATACCTACAAAGAGCTCAGACACTCAGCTCTAAAATTCTCAGTACAGTAAGATCTTGTTGTGCCCAACCAATGTGTCCTAATACTCTTTGGATAGGTTAAAAATAGCACTTAGTAGCAAACCCCATTATTTAATAAGTATTTTTATACTAACATACATAGGCACTTTTTTTTAATTTTCTTAAGCTTATCTGAGCCACCAGCATCACTGCCTTTATACTATGGGGCTATTATGAATACCTAAACGGAGTTAATGTAACAAAGTGAAACATTGCTCTAATTCAGACATTAAAAGCAAAAATGGTGGACAAAGACTGATGTATGTGCTAATATTTGGCACAAAACAATGTAATGACACTCACTAATGCTCTCAGAGCAAGAATGAGGGAAAATTGTGATTTGACATGTATTTAAATTTTTTTTTCAGTATTTTTCTCTCTGCTTTTTTTCCCATTGCCAATTACATACACCTGAACTTGAATGTGTTGAGTTCACATAAAACGAGGTCTTACTTAAATGATATGAGGTCATTTTCCAGAGAAATAATATCATTTATTAATGGGACATGCAGTCCATTAATAAAGTATGGGTCCTTGCATCTACCTCTCACATAAAAGTCCCTTAATGAGCTTCAACTCTCCCTTTTATAGGGAGATCTGTCTTCTTTCTGATTGACCTGACAGTTTGTTCCTAGCCCCATTGGTGGATATTTTAAAAGGGGAGGTAGACTTAGAGATCTCAATGCCTCCCCCATTACTTTACCACAGAGGAGGTGGCTCTTTACCAAATTAGGGAAACACCTGAGTCAATCTACTTTAAAATGTCTTAGTAAAAGTATTCTTGTTTACAGTAAAAGGTTTTGAACAAAGGATAAAAGGTCCCATTCCAGGTTAAATGCCTTGAAGCCTTGACTATTTCAGCCTGACCTTGGCAGGGCAAGGGACTCAAAGGAAATGAATGATTTCCCACAGAAATATTACTAATAAATAATAGAATTCACTATTAATTTTCCTTATACTTTACATTTATATACAAACCCTTTCATCTCCCTCCCACTATGCCCCATGATGAGCATAGGGAGAGACAATAAATAAATGCCCCATGGTGGCTGTTCATCCTTTGTTTTTGAAGAGGATCAGTGACATCCAAGTGATGTCTTCACTTGGACCTTAATGAAGCACAGTTACACAATGTCACAAGACTCACTCTCTCTTCCAGAGTCATCAGAGTCCAGTGCAAGACAAAAGTCAGCATTTCTGGTATTTGACCAAACTCTAAACACTTCATAGCACCTGCTTCAGCTATTGGAACACATCGTTTTCATCCACCCATTCCACCAGGGGAAATTTTCTCATGCTTGGGGTAGACATCCCTCTAACTCACTGATAGTTTTAAAGCCATTTTGGGGGGCAGACGGGCCAATTTAATGAAAGTGATAAACCTAAGACTTGAGAACAAACAGGTTCACATTGAATAGGATGGTCTGCCTTTGAATCGCAGAAACTAGGTAAGGGATATGGTAGCAGTAATGATGCTTATGACGGGTCACAAGTCTTACATTCAACATCAGGGCTTAATCAGACGTTGGCTCTGCCTCATTATTTTTAATGCAAACATTTTATTGAATTCCTAATAATATCATAAAAGGCACACAACAAACTTTGTTACAAAATAATTCAATTATGTTTTATATACCTTTCTGTTATTATCTTCATATGATGATCCTTTCACAGAAAGGATTATTTGCAACTTGATTAGGTATAAAGGTCATTGTTGCCAACATATGTTGTCCATATAAAAAGGCAATATGAATCAAAACTTTATACTGACCAGTTATGAGTGTGAAAAAAAATCAGATGCAGTATAAATAACAGTTTTATACTTTTAAAACCAGGATTTTCAAATGCAAAAAAAAAATGTTTCCTCAATTTAGCTTAGACCAATTGCCCAGAAGGCTTTACTGAGATATGACTATTGCATATGATACTACATATACTGCATACTAGAGCTTTTTGGAGCCACATGAAAGAGTTGGGTGAGAGATGGATGTCAAAGGTAGATGAGAAATGATGAGGGCTTAGCAAGCTCTCATACCAGAGGTGTTGATCTTCCCTGAACACTTCATATACCCAATGGTAATTGAATAAAAATTACCATTATATCTGAAAAAGTTGTGTAAACAGGCTGCCCTATTGCCTCTCTTATTATTTCTACTTTCTAGAATAAAACATTCTGCCATGGCTACCATTCCCCTTTATTTATTTACTCTCCCTATTGTTCAGTCATGTCTGACTCTTCATGACCCTATGGACCATACTGTCCTTGGGTTTTCTTGGCATAGACACCAGAAGTGGTGTTAATTAAATTAAATTAAGTAAAGTAAATTAAGTACAGTAAAGTAAAGGGAGGAAACATAAGAATATAAAATTATCCCTTCCACATCTCAACTTTCCCCATCAAAGTTTTGATATATCCTGGGTTGGAATGAGAAATTTAATGGAAATTTTGGGGGCAGTTTTGCAGAAGCAAATTTCTTTCTCTCATGGATTAAGACACATAGAAGTTGTGACTTGTCCAGAGCCGCATAGCTAATAAATATCTGGAATCAAATTTGAACTCAGGGCTTTCTAACACTAAGCACAGTGCTATATCCACTAGTTGCCTCTACCTCTTAGTGTATAACTTCTTTGAAAGTAATAACTTTTCTGGGCTTCATTATGATTCTAGGGAGGTACTTCCCTTCTCCCACTCCACCCTTTTCAGCTTCTTTTTTTTCCTGTGTAGTCTTCTCCCTTTGGATTGTAGGGCAGTTAGGTGACACAGCAGCTAGGGTGCCAGACCTGGAGCCCGAAAGACTCATCTTTCTTGTTTTTACTTGTATTCCTATCTCATTTCCATCTCTCTTCCTTAATCTAGGCTGTTCCCTCTCCCTAGGTTGTACTCTTTCTTCACCATTACATTTTAGCTTCTTTCAAAGGTCAGCTAAGGTACTACTTCTTAAATAATCTTCTTTCTAATTCATGTGTATGAAGGTGCCTCCATCCTGGAAACTATTTTAAATTTGCTCTGAAGATAGCCTGCATTTACTTATACATATACCTATCGTTCCCTGATCCCAAAGAAAACCTAGGCTGCTTGAGGGTTCCAATTAATTTACTTTTGTCTTTGAATCCTCACAGTATTTGGTACATAGAAATTGCTTTAAAATATATGCTAACTGATAAATTAAAGGGTGGAACCATGAGACTATCAAGTTATCCCTTCCACATTGCAACTTTCCCCATCGATGTTTTGCTATATCCTGGGTTGGCATAAGAAATTTAGTGGAAATTTTGGAGGCAGTTTTGTAGAAGCTGCAAATAATATGAAGGCTAGTAGATAACACAGAAAAAGGTTTAGAAACCTAGAAATGCATAATTAACACCAAATTTACCTCAAATTACTATAAAATGCTTCATAAAAGAAAAGGAAAAACTTCAGACTACACTAGTATGAAGAGAGGGCCAAAAAATTTTACTCAGATTTCTCAGATCATGGGGACACCATGTCCTTCACCTCAATGATGTGGAAGGGATAATTTTCCTTCTTCATCTCAGCCATCATAGAAAAAATATTTTGAGATTCCTAAATAAATCAAATGACTGATCTTGACAACTCTGTGGCTATTCAGGTAATAAATAGACTTAGACTTTAAAAGGACTCTCAGGGATCAGCATAAAGGAGCAAAGAAAGAGAAAGCCATAATATTTCTTAAACCTAGTAGGTTCAAATTATTGATAACTTGAAAATGATATTTACTTGGGATAAATTGTAATTTGGATAAGCCAATATTTTACTGAAGTTCACAAGAAGTTTAGACTAGAGTTGAGGTGTCCTTAGAACAGGGTACTAGAAAAAATTAACATGAAAAACCTATCTTGGATTGTTTAAATGTGACATCCTCATCAAAGAAGAGAGGATAATGATTGAATTTAATTATTGATTGTTTCTGATATTTTATCACTTCTTTACATAGTTAGAAAATATAGCCATTTTCTGCTTTTTTAGTGTCTGTGAATCAATTAAAAATTAATTGAAAATAACTATGCTAACTAATATTGTTAACCTCAAATGCCTCTTATCTTGGCCCAGATCTTTTCTTCTTTAATCATTATTTCTATTTTGAAACATTATCTAAAAGAATAAAAATAACTTTAACTCCAAACTCTGGGTAAGAGCTAGAGAGTATGAAGAGATTTTAGAGGTTATTATAAAAGTCTAACATTTATTATTATTATTATTATTATTATTATTATTATTATTATTATTTTATGAAAATCTAAAATCTCATGTTGCTTCAATTTAATTCAGGGAACTACAAGGGGATCCAAATCATTAGGACCTGCCCCAAAGTCTTGGACACTTAATCATTATTGGCCCTATCTGGCAAATATATATACATACACCCAAGTTGTATTAGAATGAAAAGTAGGAAGATATAAAATAATTTACTTGGACAACTAGACACTTGTCTCTCTCTTTTCTGCTCCACTGGAATAGATAATCCATAACACAATATTGAGACTAATTTTTCAATATGGATAATCTTAGCACTTTGTATTTACCCCATACATTTATTATTATCAATTTGCATTTATTCATTTCTAAAGGTTTAAGTTTCTCAAGAGCAGGGATTTTATATCTTTCTAATGCTGTATCACATATCACAGATGAGTGGGGCATGCAGAAAATTGTTTCTAGTTGTTTGATTATGAAATAGAGGAAAGATTATATGCAAAAGTTTGAGAGCCTGGTAGGTTCAAGAGAAGGTTTGGGGGTTTGCTTTGGTTTTGTTTTTTGGATAAAGGTGACTAACCCTGTTTATAGGTAACAAGAAAGAAGTCAGTAGATAGGGAGAGCATGCAGATTAGAGAGAAGGGTTGATTTGAGGAAGAAGTTGCTGGAAAAAAGGGAGGGAAACAGATCCAGAAAAAAAATATTTGGGTTGGCCTTGATTAGAAAGGCAACCTCTCTGACAAACACTGGGACTAGAAAGAGAAAGAAGACAAAATGTCCAAGATATCTGAGGAATGGAAGAAAAGAAAATATGTAACTCACCATGAATGACCACTATGAGGTCTTGTTCTTTATAGAGAGGGTGTGATTAAAGAGCAGAGTAGGAGACTTGAAATGAGGTTTGGAATAAAGGCTACGGTATATGTTACAGAGTAAGATTTCTTAACCTAGGATCTATGAACTTCTATTTTAAAATATTTTATAACAAATTATTTAATGTGATAAATTTAAAATTATTTGTATAATATTTTAAAATATTTTATAACATGTTTTTGTGTAAATATAATTAAAGTCCTTTTCTATATAATCCTATGCATTTTATGAATTTAAAAATATTATTCTAAGAAGTGGTCCAAGGATTCAAAGAGGCCTCTACACATGAAGAAAGGTTAAAAATTCCTGACACAGTCACTTAGGAAAGACTAAAAGGTGGGATTAGATAATATAAATTTGTAGTATGTCTTATAAGCATAGATGTATGAATTTTCTATCTAAGTTCAACAGCACAAGAATAGGAATGGGAAAAGCCAATAATGAAAGCAATAGATAATTGAGTGTAGATAACTCTGAGTTAATTTTATAATGTCAGTAGTTCTTTGAATGCCTGCAAAATCACTGGAGATTTACTGTCACACCAATGTGTGTTTTCTCACTTCCACCCCCTGGTCTATTACAATAATCTCTCTCAAAATATTTCTGCATCTACTCTGAATCCTGACCCTCTCCTATCCCACAAACATAACCTCATTTGTCATTACTGCCAGAATTCACAGATCTGGTTCTACCTAATCTAGTCTCAAAAACTTTTGGAAGCTCACTTTATTTCATGAGAAAAGTTCAAGTTCCTTTGTCTGCCATTAAAAGCCTTCTACAATTTTATACCATCTGACTTTTCCTGTTCCTTTCCATGCCAAACTGGACTCTTTTTTATCCATCTTTCTTAAGTTCATTTTCTGAATTCTTACTCATTCTTTGATTTAATTAAAAAGTTTTTTAGAATTTTAACTCCTTAAAATCCAAATCAAATATCAACTCCTTCCTAAAGCCTAGCATAATCACTTCTATTGATAAAAACCCTTCCCTTTGACCCTACAAAGTATTTTCTTTTACATTACTTTGACATACTTATAATATTCTACTAAAATATTTTGTATTTATCTCCTCTCATCTTAAATACAGGTAGTTCCCAAAAGACAGGTAATTATATCTTTTCTAAACATTTTAAACATCTTTCCTAGCAACTACTACCCTAAGCTCTGTACACGGTTGGTACCAAATAAATGTTTGTTGATTGAATGACTAAATGAACGAGTAAAAGGACTTTTTAAAAACTTTTCAAAGTCCTCAACTTGTTGATGTTTTGTAGTTTAATAATCAAGGCAACATTATCTAAGGAAATGGATATTTATCAAGGATATAATGTTTAGGGGATAGAGTTCCAGAGTGAAAGAGTGAACACTACTATTGGACCCTTGGTTGACCTTGAGAAAATTACTTGGACCTTCTCCCTCAGAGAAAACAGCATATTTTTTAAGAAACATATTTGTTCTTCTAAGCCAATATTGAAAGAAGTAATCACAGTCTAATAGCCTCCATGGAGTTGTGTAAATACTTCTTTTTCTGTGGTCTCATTTTTAATGGCTTTCTTGACATTCTGGGATAATGATTAAAGAGCTATTATGGTCTACAAACTTTGGGATATTTTTCTAAGTCTTGAGAAGTGGATCCTGACTCAGAAAGAATCATGATCTTGATTCTCCTTTTCTGACTTTTAGGGGGCTTATCATGTTGAGTAATATTCAGAGATAAAATTGGATCACAAATGAGATTATCATTCATTGTTGTACTTCTGTTACTTTAAAGAGGAATTTTAGGTCATTTTAAATGGTCCAGTAAATGTCAGTTTGGGTATTATCCTAATAATTGCTACTCACAACTTTTGATAAGTAGGGAGTTAAATATTTTTGCTGAGTCCAAGTAACTTCTTTCTGGACTTTGGTGGATTCATTCTAGATAAGGCAACTACACCATTAGTTATTTCTAACCACAGCCACATGTTATAATATATGACATTTATAGTTCTAAATATAATACGAAGCAGTTATTGATACATAATAAATTATCAATAAATATTTTACCTACCTTTTAAATGGTTAAATTGTAGAATAATATTATCTCACTTACTCCTCCCACTCCAAATTTCTTCCTTATGCCTAACCTTAATGCTTTTCTAAGGTTAAAATAAGATACATATTATTTCAAGTGAATAGTAGAACTACTTGAAGATCAATTCATACAGACATTTTAAAAAGTCTCAAGTACCAGAACTATGATATTCTGTCTTTCTATGTCTCTTTTTCTATCTCTTTCTCTTTCTGTGTCTCAATATCCATCTCTCTCTGTCTCTTTTTCTATCTTGTTATCTCTCACTGTGTATCTCAATCTCTGTCTCTCTCTCTCTTACCTTACACACACACACACACACACACACACACACACACCACTACCATACTACTGGTACCTCCTTGTGTAATTTCTCTTGTGTCAGACAGACTGGACTAAGAACCATCAAGGACTGACTTGTGATAGAGATTTATCCTTCAGTCACACAGCCTGCCAATTTACTTAGCCCAAATGCCACGTTAATTGGGCTGCTGAAATTGTGTATCATTTTAGACATGCTTTGTAGCTGAGCTCTGCTTTTTACACATATGAACTTTATGTCATATATTTAAAAGAAATAGGAGATTCCATTTCTTTCCAAAGGAGTAACTATATTTGGATTCTATTAGTGTCTTCCTAAAGAGATAAAAAAATGAACAGCAAGTCAGATTGTTATTATATGATTTGGTTGAGTCATAGAGAAATCTGCATTTGTTGCCATTATAGTCTAGGGGACCCTCTATTAATATAAAGCTAGCAAGAAATGAAATATTCCCATTTTGAGGCTATTGATCCAAGTATGTAGAACATTATCATTAGCCTATATAGCAGAGATGCTTTAATTCTTGAAGGTCAGTGGAAATGCATGAATCATTCAAAATTTCTTTATATCTTTGACTTTCACTTCTTTTCCTTTTAATGAAGATATTATTAACTTAAATATGCAACTTAATTTTTGCCACATTGATGGCTGTCAACAATTTATAGATAGTGGAGAGAAGGGTCGATAATTCTTCAGGCAGTTGAGGTTAAGACATACTTTCATAGCCCATATGTTATTCCTTCTGTAGTGAAGCCTGAAATAAAGTTTGAATGACTTAAACAATCTGATAAGAAGGTATTTATTCTTCCGAAATGTTTTGCCAGTAGCCCTGGATACTGAGTAGAAAGAGAAAAATGTGTATTCCTTCTTTACTAATCTTTTATTTTAATATCAAGTCAGCAAATATCTGTGGATCTCTTATAAAGTTCAAGGTATTTTAGGGATACAAAATTTAATGATACATTTTTGCCTTTAAACAGATTAAAGATCAAAAGTTATATAAATTCATGGAAAGTGAAATAATAGTAGTTGAATAGCAATCTAAAAATTTAAGTCACAAGAAAATGCATAATTAACCATTAAATCACTTTTGTTTAATTATTTCAGTTGTTTCTTGTTACACCATTTATTTATTTATTTGTTTGGTTGGTTGTTTTGTTTTTGTTTTTGTTTTTGCAAAAATGCTAGAATGGTTTGCCATTTTTTCTCCTGCTTCTTTTTCAGAACAGGAAACTAAGGCAAATAGGGCAACGTGATAATATCTGTGGCTGAATTTGAACCTAGGTCTTCCTAATACCAGACCAAGCACTCAATCCAATGAGGCCACTATTTGCCCTTGCTAAATCACAACAGGAAAGGAACAAGAAAGGGGGGGGGCATTTATATGACACCCATTATTCATCAAGCAATGGGTAATCACTTTTTACTATTATCTTATTTGAGCCCCTTGGAGGTAGGTGTTAATATTATTTTACAATTGAAGAAATTAAGGCAAACAGAGGTTTAAGTGTCTTCCATCTCCAAATATTAACTAAGATGATCTTGATTTTCTTGTTATTGTTCCTCAGTAGGTCTGACAACTTATTTGTCTTAATTGTCTTTTTCAGATAGTTTACCTTTTTGGACTTATTGTCATATCTAATGGCCACATTGAGTGTTTGTTTAGTTGAGTCATTGTATGAGGCCTCAAGAGAGCCCTACTGAGATTTTGGTTTGTTTGTTTTTTTCTGAATCAGTATCATATTCGTTCTTGATTGTTTTACTCACTGAATTGGCACTTGTCAAGGATTAAATTCCAGGTTCTGCTTGGAATTATTATTCATCACCATGCTGATCATTTTTCTGGATTGTTGATTAGTCATGAAGTTTGCAAGGTCCCCTTAGAATCAGGTTCTCCTTTACCAATATGTTGCCAAGTTCTGTTAAATATTCTTCCACAATACCTCTTATGCCTATTCCCTGCTCTCTACTCAAAAGACCACCATTTTGTTTTAGGTCTTCACTTCTCATCTGAATGACTTCAATAGCCTAACCTCTACACCAAAGAAATCATTAGCTTCCTTTGCAGCTCAAGTTCTTTCTATTGCCCAAGGCTTTTCCTGATTCTTGGCAGCTGCTAATGCTTCCTAAAAATTACTTTGCATTCTTTTTTTAAAGATTTTTGAATGTTCTTATATGTATTCATACATATAAGACACAAATACAAATTTCCCCCTAAAAATAGGATTTTCTAGAGGGCAAGGACTTTCATTTTTCTCATGATATCCTCAGCACATAAGTATTTAATAAATGTTGAATTATATGAATAAATGGTGTGATATGCACCATACAGTAAGGATTTCCTCGTAGACTCTTTGGTTTCATATATGTCTCCTGGACCCTAAGCAGAGATTGATGTGCTTTTGTCAGGTGGGACAATCAGAAGAGAAATTCAGTAACAGAATGGACTATCAAGAGATTACTCTAAAATAAATTAGATTATTTCTAAGATTACTCTAAAATAAATTAGATTATTTCTAACTCCTTCTGATCTTTGTTCTTGGTTTGTATCATCTGTGAAAAATCCATTATTCTCCTTTATCAGTCAGTTCAGGTTGACTCAAGGAGGTTCTTTGAGTCATAAGTGGAGTTAAGGTAGAAGGCATTGCTAATTAGAACAGTCCTGTACTTTGGGGTTCCCTACAGTATGCCTGGGAGATCCATAGTAAGAAAGTAGCATAAATTTTGTAGATTAGACAAGCAAAAAAATTTAGCATATAAATATTAAAATTGTGTCATCCTCTATCTGGGTAATACTTCCTTTTTCACATTCCCTGACCATAGTCATTAACATTGATCTTGATCCAATTTCATTTTGATAAAAATATTAGGACTGTGGAACAAGGGTCCATTCTCTCTATATGACTTGACCTATCCTCCATTGTGGGGACCTGCTTCCATTTAAATTAATATTTTCTCCATTCTATATATATACATATATACATAGAATGGACCTGTGACTTTAACTAGTCATAATAGCAAATTATGAGGGACCAAGTCAGACAGCACTGCCGGATCATTCCAAATCCACACAATGTGAACAAAAAACAATTTTAATAACACTGCTTGTTACAAATCTGATGATTTCACCCTAACCCTCGGCCAATTAATAAACTCCAGTTCCTGAGTTTATAAATATTAATTCTAATTTTCTTTATTATAAAATATAAAATCTTCTGAATTAAAAAACTTTTTCAAACGTAGTTTGTTTGATTTTTTTTCCCCTTTCTCTCTAGTCCTTTTATACCTTATTTCCATCCACATACTCTGAGATCTGCTAACACTGGCCCCCTTGTGGTTTTTCACACAAGATATTTCATTTCCCTTCTTATATTTTCTTTGGCCTCTTCCATGTCTGGAATTCTCTTCCTCCTCATCCCTATCTCCTAGATTTCTAAACCCCATCTTCCGCAAGAAATTTTCTTGATCTCCTTTAATGGTGGTGCCTTCCCATTGAGATTTTCTCCAATTAATCCCTATCTAGTATATCTTGTTTGTATCTAATTGTTTCATTGTTATCTACTCTATTATATTGTGATCTACTTGAAAGCAAGAGCTGTTTTTTTTGCCTTTATTTGTATCTCCAATATTTGAGTGCCTGTTGCAAAGCAGGTCCTTACTAAATGGTTGATGTTGCCTTGTTGTTTGTCTATAGTTTGTCTGCATTCTCCAACAGAATTTTAACCAAAACACTTGGCTTCAGTTCTCCAACATAATCTATTCCTTACATGAATCAAGTTCTTTTAAGCCTGACAAAAGCATACCTTAACATATTAGAGATACCAAATCACACATATTCCCCATTATTGTTGTTTTTCCTTGGTTTTTGGAGAAGACCAATGACATCATGGGGTGATATCTTTTTTTCATTATTTTTCCCAGATTATATGTCAATATAATTTTAATAATCATCAATGGGTTGATATTTTGAGCTAAGTATGGATTGGATTTAAATGAGGCAGAATTGCTCAAAGTCATCGGCCTTTCTCTTCCTTCCAGAGCCATCCAAGTCCATTGACAAGACAAAAATCAAGATGATTGGTGATAGCTGGAATATAGTGGATAGCCTTAGTATCTTTGGTGTCTGTTCAAGCTCTAAGTATTCCACAGTGTCTATTTTAGCTACTTCCATGGCTGTTGGAACAGATTGTTCCAACCATTCTACTAGGGGAAGTCTTCACATGCTTTGGGTAGACATTTTGTTATTTCACCAATGGATTTTAGATCTAGAGTTTAACCTCAATCTAGCTTTGCCTGTCTATGACTAGTGTTTTACCAGGCTGTGACTGCAGCTTGTGCTACATTTCTTGGAGCTGTAAGTGAGAGTTGGGTGGAGATGGCCACTAAAGGCGGATGAGCATCTCTGAAAATATTTCTACAAAGTTTTTTTTTTAATCCCTTTTTAAAAGGGAATTCTTTGTTCTCTTTGAGTTTACACTCAGTGAAAGGGAATCCTTTATTTCCTTTGTCTATTTTGAGTTAACACTTTGGTTAACAATAACTTAAGTACCCCTACTTAGTACCTCCTCAGGTTGTGAAGATAGGATTAAATCTCCTTTGTCTACTTTTGAATCTGAATCAACAAAAGCTTGAACACCCTGCTTAGCACTAGGTGGAGGAGCTCTCTACCCTTTCAACTCAATTAGCCAGAAAATGAGAATTCACACCTCTCCAGAAGGTGAGAAGTGGTTCCCACAAACACTGCCTCCTGGGCAGTGCTGGGCAATTTGGAAGGTGTGATTGGCCCTTGTGAAAGGGGAAGGGACAGGAAACCACTACAAAAAGGCACTGAATTTCTTGGGGAGGGAAGTCAATTCCAAGAAGAAAGTTGGCTTCAAGAAGGAGTTGAACTTCAAGAAGGATGTCAGCTTCAAGAAGAAGGTCATCTCAAGGAAGACAGTTGGCCTCAGGAGTCACCTTCAGTTCTAGTCATCATTTTGATCTGCCCTCTTTGAGGGAACTTGGGTGAGTGGATAGCTGGCTTTCCCTTCCTGTCTTCTAGAGAGTTTAATTCTGGTTGAAGGTCAATAGGTCCTGGCTGAGTTGAGCACAAGAGCAATATTTAGTTAGATAGGCTAATGTCTTCTCTACCCTTTTGCATTTCTTTGCTTTCATTCTTTCCACCTCTTTTGTAAATAAAAGCTATTAAAGTCATTTCAACTTTGAGCAATAATACTTTAAATCATCAACAACCATTATTACTTTTAATCTTCATGTATTTTAGTAAAACCATTAAAATTTAATTCTTACAAGGCAACTATTGAAGAAATTCCTTCTCCAGAGGCAGATTTACCCTTGGCCTATATTTTTTTAAATCATTACTTTCCATCTTAAAATCAATGCTGTGTTTTGGTTCTAAGGCAGAAGAGCAGCAAGGGCTAGGCAATGAAAGAGTGGGGTAAGTGACTTGCTCAGGGTCTTGAGGCCAGATTTGAAATTAGGAAGTCCTATTTCTAGGCCTGGTTCTAAATCCACTGATGCCCTCATTATATGTAATTCATAGTCTTAGAGAGATCCCTGGGGCAATGATAGGTTAAATGATCCTACACAGAGACTTATAAAGCTAGTATTTATCCATGGCTAAACTTGAACCCTTGTCCTCCTTACTCTAGGACTGACTCACTTTTCATTGTGTAATGGTGCCTCTTAATTATCAAATGTACCTTACTAAAATATATTCTATTTACTTTGGGAGAAATTTTAGCCCAAGAATAAATATAACATTCTACCAGATAACTTTTTTGCCTAGGGAATTTAACTCTAATACAACTCAAAATATTCACACGCAAAGGCACGTTTATGCAAAGGAGATACAGCATTTTTGTGCCTTTCTAAAGTCCCTCTGAAGTTTTGGATTCATTGTCTTGAAATCCTTTACCTACAAAGATGTGTCCAATCCTAAGACATTTTTGAAAATATTTTAGCCATCCTAGAGTCAGGATATAAAAGAAGTAAAAGAAGAGAGAAAGGTTTTCAAAATCCTGCTGCTCTCCAGATTGTATTTCTCTAGTGAAATGGGTTCTTACTCTTTTCTCTCTCATTAATCTCTAAGTCCACATGAGAAGTTAGGGAAGAAATTTGAGCAGAATTATCACAGCATGTTATTTTTATTCCATAATGCATTTTGACGTTCTTAAGACTGGCAAGTTGGCAACAAGATTGGAGGTACTATGCCCCTCAAACTAGGAAATCAGTGGAATATTAGATGTGTTAGATCTCTTTCATGAGGTCATTTAGTTAACAATACTCCTAAATACTCATCAGAAAATTAATCTAGTTTAGGTTTTCATTTCATGGTTAGATAAGACATTAACTATTTCATTTGTTGGTTCCACCTAAGCATCAGGCTTCCCAGACTTGTGATCAAAGATCCATCTCACTATCAAAGAGCAAGCTCATCACACTATATCCTACAATAAGAATTTTCTCCATCTTTAGACAAAGGTGACACATTGTTCTATTTGTTTAATGGCAGACCCACATGACTTGGGAAGTGATCATAGGTATGATTCTTGTTTAGAATTTTGAAGCTGAGAATCAGTAGAATGCTACCTAATTTAGAGTTATTTGAACCACAGAAAAAGACTAAGTAACTGTTCCTGATATGATGGGGACAATTTCATTCTAGGTAAAACTGACTACTTGTCAATAACCAATCATAGTCACTTTCAGTAGTGAAGTAATAAGAATAAATGATGATCCTTTTCATTTCCTTAGACCATGATGCTCTTGTTCCTTTCTCCAATGAATTGGTTAGGAGATTTCAGAGGGAGACAGCCTGGGAGAAGGTGGTAGAGAGACAGAAAGAGAGGGAAAAAAGTTATTTTAACATGCATTTAGAAATAAAATTCCATGCTCTCATTCAAGTTAGAACATCACTTGAAGGAAAAGATAAAAATAATTTTAAATATAAGAATCTTACCTTTTTTTCTCCCAACAAATAGGACATTCATTAGTTCATTTTAAAGCCTTTGATAGCCTTCCTGAGACATACTGTTCAAGAGCAAAGGATTCTTAAGGAAGTATTATAATATTATTTTTTAAACCTAAGGAAAGGATTTTCTCCATTTGATGATAACATGTTTAAAGAAGATCAAAGGATAGACCTGAAGACATACCTTTAGAATACTCCTCTTTTAGAACTGATCATCATTTCCATTCAAATACAATATTAGGACACTGCCTTTTTCATTTAAACATTTTTGGGGATGGAATGCATGCTGACATTGTTAAAATAGGAAAGAGAGTTGTAATAGTGACATTGCTTTCTTTGTCATTTTCAAATAAGATACAATAAAAGGGGTTGGCCAGAAGGCAGTTGAACTGTCTGAAGTTTTATTATTTTTTTTCACCAGAAGCAGGCTTTCTGGAACCAATGGAATATTCATGCATTTTATTCAATCATTCATTTAACAAGTGTTTTTGAGTTCTTAACAATGTATAATCTTCTTTTCCCCAGACAAAGAGAATGTGCCATTCTGTTTACAATTGCGTGGGGAATAGAAAGCATGTATATACATAGATATAACAGCAGGTAGAATGGAAAAGTGCACAAACAGAAGTAACACCATTGTTTCAAGGAGGGAGAAATCAATTCCTTTGTGAAATAAATGGCTTTTTATCTAGGTCATGAAATATGGGTAGTAATTATACAAACAGAGGTTGTGAGATGGACATTCCAAGGAGAAGAGATGGTATGATCCAAAACTTAAGAAGTAAAAAAAGGATGGAGCAAACATGAAACAGGAGTGGTCCAATTGAGGAGGTACATCTGATATGGGAAGGAGAATGGCAGGTAGATAATAAAATTAGAAAACTAGGTTGAGAACCAAATCACAGAATTGAATGAAAGGTGAAATAATTTTGACTTAATCTAAGAGATAATTTGGAATCATCAAAAGATGTGAAGTAAATGGATAGATATTGTGATTGCACTTGTGCTTTGAGGAAATGAATCTAACATTATATATAGACAATGAAACAGATTGAGGGAAGGAGAGTCAGAGAACCCAATTGGGGAGCTAATTAAAATAATCTAGGAATAAAACTTTAACTATGATGAAGGAATTGGGAATGGAGTAAAGGGACAGCTAGAAAAGATAGAGTAGTGGTAGAAATGAAAGAATTTAGCAATAGAACTTAAACAAAATGTTACCGTAGCCAAGTCACTGAACCTCAGTGCTCTAGGAATTTTTAAGGTTGTTACATATGGCTAAGATGAGAATATATTTTACATGAATTCACATGAAAAAAATAACATTATATTTAACTTCTCAATAAGTAGGGGCAAGACTAAAGAGAAGGAAAAAAATTGAAAATCATAACTATCATAACTTCTAACGATTGTTAAAAGGTCTAGAAGAGGCTATATACATTGTACAGTGTCTACCCATCTTGGTAGAGGAAGTCTTCTTATTTGAGTGCTCTGTGCTAAATTAATTACAGGTCTAGTCCCAATTCTCGTTATTTAAGGGATTCGGCAGAATAAGGTACCAAAAATAATATCAAAGGTTGAAGTGGATGATTGGAAGGTTGGTGTTATCATTGACAGAAATAGGAAAGTTGAGGAGGCAAAAACTAAAGAAATATCACAATGGCTATTAAATTAATTGATTAAAATGTCATTGGCAATGTTTCAAAATAATAGAGTAGCATTGGTGAAGTAGTAAAGATGGAAGTCTAGATTAAACAGATTTCAAAAAATGAGTGAGCAGTGAAGAGCTAAAAGTAACAAATGTAGATAATTTTTCCAATAGTCTGCTGGTAAACAGAAAGAGAAAAATATTAAGAGTTTGATCAGTAATCGAAAGGAACTAAGCCTGTTCACGAAGAAAGGAAAGTCTCTAATAGAAAGGGACATTTTGAGATGTGTTGGAGAGATTGTAGTTTTTGGAGTAGGATCCTGGAAGAGATGGCAAAGGATAAGATCAAAGATACAAATAGAGAAATAAGCTCTTAAAAGAAGGGACGCTTCTGGGGAATAAGCCCAAGGAATAATAGACCTATTTTGGATCAGGCAAAAGATTATGTTGTATAGGAATGATTAAAGTAAGATGTTGGTATCCAGGTTAGCAAGAAAGGAGTAGTAGAAAGAAGAGTTGGTTAATTTTTTTAATTTTTTTATTAATTAAGAAAATTTTTCCATAGTTTGATTATTCTTGTTATTTCCCTCCCCTCTGCCCTCCCATAGCCAACAAGCAATTCCACTGGGTTTTACATGTGGCATTGATCAAGACCTATTTCTATATTTTTGATATTTGTACTGATATCCCCATCAACCCATGTGATCAAGCAGTTATTTTTCTTCTGTGTTTCTGCTCCCACAGTTCTTTCTCTGGATGTGGATAGCATTCTTTCTCATAAGTCCCTCAGAAGCTCAGTGGATTGAGAGTCAGACCTACAGACAGGAGGTCCTAGGTTCAAATCTGGCCTCAAACACTTCCCAGTTGTGTGACTCTGGGCAAGTCACTTGACCCCCATTGCCCACCCTTACCACTCTTCCACATAGGAGCCAATACGCAGAAGTTAAGGGTTTAAAAAAAAATAAAGAAGTCCCTCAGAAATGTTTCGGATCATAGCATTGCTGCTGGTAGAGAAGTCCATTACATTCTATTCTGCCATAGTATATCCGTCTCTGTGTATAAGGTTCTCCTGGTTCTGCTCCTTTCATTATGAATCAATTCCTGGAGGTCATTCCAGTTCCCATGGAATTCTTCCAGTTCATTATTCCTTTCAGCACAATATTATTCCAATTCAAACAGATACTACAATTTGTTCAGCCATTCCCCAATTGAAGGGCATCCCTTCATTTTTCAATTTTTTGCCACCACAAAGAGCACAGTTATCAATTTTTTTGTACAAGCCTTTTTCCTTATGATCTCTTTGGGGTATAAACCCAGCAGTGGTATGGCTGGATAGGAGTTGGTGAATTAATAGAATGTGGTCCTTTTCAGAGGCAAAATTGGATGGCTCTTGGCAGTTAGGTGGCATGGTGAAACTAAGGGGCACAGTGAATAGAATGCTGGATCTAGAGTAAGTAAGACTCATCTTCCTGATATAAAATCTAGCCACAGACACTTACTAGCTATGTGACCCTGGGCAGGTCACTTAGCCCTGTTTGCCTCCATTTTCCTCATCTAGGAAAATGAACTGGAAAAGGAAATGGCAAGCCATCACCGTACCTTTGCCAGCGAAGTCCCAAATGGGGTTATGAAGAATCAGACACAACTAAAAAACAACTGAACAGCAATGTTGGATAGTGAGCAAAGTATTTAAGCTCAAGTCAGGAAGGCCTGGCTTTGAATCCCACTAAAGACACATTAAAAATGCAATCCTTGAAAATTCAGTTAACTTTTCTGTGACTCAGTTTCCAGAACTGTAAAATGAGGGAAGTGAGCATGATGGCCTTTAAGGACCATATTCTTCTAACTCTAAATCTATGATCATCTGATTACTTAGGGCTTCATGGGACTTCAGATTTTTATTTATCTCAGACTTTATTGGTGTTCTATATAAAAGGACAATTTCTAAATCAAAAATTAAAAGGTCTTCACCAGTTTTGGTTGGATGCCAAGGGATGATGTAGACACTGGAAAGCAATTTAAGAAACACTGGTCTAAGGGTAAACAAGTAGGAATGGCATTTAGAATGCAGTCAGTTGCCAATTTTTTGCAGCCTCTTTGCCAAATGGTGTAGTCAACCAATAGCTGGCATAATGCCGCTGAGGAACATTTCTCTAAACTCCCTTAGGATCCAGCACAGCATTAGCAGAGTCTAGACTGGACTTCTGTGGAGAGCCAAAGAGACATTTTACCAGAAATTGGGAAACAAAAGCCTCACCAGAGCCAAACCCCAAGAATTCTTGCTGTTCTCCCTACCATAGACACCTCATAGAGAATGTTTAAGAAATGGAAGACTAAAGTATTCTAATTGTCTTTCTTTTTTAAAAGGAAATTATTCTTTGAAAATGTGCTGTCAGCCATGATATAAAACCAATATGGGAAGCGTGGACTGAGTGGAGAATTGAGCTTCCAAATTCAGTCTTGATTATAACCCTGAAATCTATTCTTGCTGGGTCCCATGTGAACAAAGATGGTTTGGGCCTTTGTGTGACTGAAGTCTAAATTAGTTTATGGATGATGTTCCTTTGCAATGTGTTCAATCTTCTGCTCCATTTTATCTTAATGAATACTTAACCCCTCAGAAGAGGTTACTGCTTGAGAGATAAAAGCCAGAGGATTAAAGCTTCTGCAAAGCAAAAGGAACAAAAAGAAAATGTCCTTGCTCATGTCACCATACATTTTTAGAATTAAACAGCTGATTTTTCTGATGAAAAAATTTGTAAGTTTTAATTGTGCTGTGGGAAAAAATCGCTTGTTATTGAATTCAATTACAACTCATTTGTGATTGAGATTAAGTATTTAATATTAATGAAGCTTGTATCATTGTTTTCCTGTTGTTGTCTAGAGAGGATTCCATGTGAAGGATGTGTTGAACCCCAAATATATGAATGTCCATTGTAACTGTCTTTTATGATTATTGGGTCAGGTTTACAATGAAAATTAAAAAGAATAATTTGGCAAGGCTCTTTTAAATTAAAATATTAACATGCAAAAAGAGGTACTATATTTTTATCCAGAACAACAATAATGTCAAAGGTTATACCAGTAATATGATCTCACTGAGTTAGGAGAAGAAACAGAGAATCCATACCTGAACTACACCAGAACCTGGACAAGTACAAGAAACATGAGCAGCTACCATAGAAGTCTGAAACGTTGGGACAAAGATTAAATGGCTAATTCTTCTTTTTTTAAATTTATGTTTGATTAATTAATTTAGAATATTTTTTCATGGTTACATGATTCATATTCTTTCCCTCCCCTCCACCCTCCCCTCTCCCGTAAAGGCTAATTCTTTGGATGTGCCCTAAATCTTATTATTAACCTCACAACCTGGATCTCTACAGTAGGAAGCAGTTTTCCTATTCAACTCCATCCCTGGGATTTGGGTGTGCTAAAGGTATCAGCTGAGGCTGGCCTTTTAGGTTCCATATGATTGGCTCTCACTTTGGAACTCAACCTCTTTATCCCTAGGAGGAAATCATCTTTCTCTCACACCAGCTGTTTTGCCTAATCACTGGCACATGCCAGCCAGATAGGGCACTTATAAAGTTCCTTTTTAGCCAAAATTCTTTCACAGACACTGAGAATAAAGTGTAGGGTTACTTTCTATCTCCATTCCCAAATCTCTAGACTTTTGAAGAGGGAAGCCTTAACGAGGAAGAGAATGAGGTCTTGATAACAGTAGCTAACATGGATTTATATCATAATTGCTTTTCAAGTTCTCCTGTGTACTAAAGTTCTCTACCTCTATCCAGTTTTACTCACCTGAGTTAGTTCTGATGGAGAGGAGAATGTGCCTCACAGCTAGAGCAATCAAATGGATAGTATCAGGGAAAGGAAAATTACCTAAATCATAAGATATGAATTTAGCAGTTTATACCCCAATTTTCTTCTCCTATTTATCTGTTTTCTTACCTCAGTAGTTCTTTTTTTTTAAACCCTTACCTCACATCTTAGAATCAACACTGTGCATTGGTTCCAAGGCAGAAAAGAGGTAAGGGATAGGCATTGGGGGGGGGGGTGAAGTGACTTATCCAGGGTCACACAGCTAGGTCTGAATCGAGATTTGAACTCAGGACCTTCTGTCTCTAGGTCTGGCTCTTAAGCCACTGAGCCACCTAACTGTCACCCCACCCCAACCCTATTAGATCTCTGAGGATTGTCTCATTTTTGCTGATATTTTTGGTGCTGTGGAGTCAGAAAACTCTGGAATCTGGAATCAGATATTTACTAGCTTCATGATTCTGGACAAATCATATGCCTTTTTCTGTGTCTCAGTAAAATTTGGCTAATGACATCTATTTCAAACGGTTTTGAGCATCAAGTAATTTAACAAATATAAATCACTTTGTAAACCTTAAAAACTTAAAAATGCTGGCTACCATTTCATTTTTTTATCATTGCTAGTTGACCAAGTGTGCCGGGCCCCTGACACCTTTTTGTTGTTGTCATTCAGTTGTTTCAGTCGTGTCTGACTCTTTGTGACCCCATGGGGAGTTTTCTTGGCAAAGAAACTGGAGTATTTTCCCATATCCTTCTCCAGCTCATTTTACAGGTGAGGAAACTGAGGCAAATAGGGTTAAGTCACTTGCTCAAGGTCAAAGAACAAGTAAGTGTCTGAGATCCTCCTTGAACTCAGGTCTTCTTGATTCCAGGCTCAGTGTTTTGTCCGCTGTACCATCTAGCTGTCTGTCACCTGGCACAGAGAAATCTTTTAATAAATTCTTATTGAGCAATGATTTAGAACAATCTTGAAAGACTTATGATGGGGAATGCTATTCACCTCTAGCAAAAGAACTATTGGAATTGGATGGCTGTGGATCAAAACACACTAGCTTTCACATCAGTATATTTACAGTTTTTTTGGGGGGGTTGGTTTTATATGAATGTGCTCTTATAACAAAGATCAATATGGAAGTGTGTTTCATATGAAAATGAAAATAAAATAAAATAAAATAATTCTCATTGAATTGACTTGGCTTCACAAAAAGGCAGAATGGCATCCCAACACATTTTTACTTGAGCTCAATCTCTTTTCATTTGACAGTCTGTAGAGCTAGAAGTGGGAGAATTGGACTTTGGCTCTACCAATGTAGAATCTGTGGATTCTTAATGATCTTATTCTGAAGTCAATACAGTTTTACAACATCCCAAATATTCACATCAAAGGAATTACTCCATTAGACCCCAATATTAGCTGTCTGCCCTTACTGAACATGTCTCACATGAAAAATGATCTTTTCTGTGCCCTTTTCCCAAATACCTCTGATGATAGGACCAGAGTTCTCACTCTTAGGAACTAGTTTTCTAAACTATAATGTTACTCCAAAACATTTTAATGAGGGGCTTTTGACAATAGTCTTTGAAAAGAAAACCTTGACATTTAGTTTGAATAAAATATAATTGTTATTTTTTATTCAAGATCTGTCAGTTTCTACTTTTATTCAGAGATAGATAGATAGATAGATAGATAGATAGATAGATAGATTTTTAATCTATACAAATTCCCAAACACAGAGATTTTTCCTATATAGAGATAGTCTCCAATTGATTCTTTGGAATTTGGAATACATTTCCCATAGACAATGCTAAAGAATGCTTAGCTTAGCCTGACACATTATAAGGACTTAGTAGACATTCCATCTAAATAATAATATCTGGCATGTATGAGGTGTTTTAAGATTTTCAGAGTGTTTTACAAATATTATCTCATTTGATCTTCACAACTACTTATTGAGGAAAGTGCCACGAATTATGCTCATTTTATAGAAGACGCTGAAACTAAGCAGTTTTCCCAGGATCACACAATTAGCCCATTTCTGAGGGAGCATTGGAATTCAGTTCTTCTTACCTCTATATCCTCTGTTTCACCACTGTGCTTCCTAGGTTCTGTTTACCTATCGATCCAGTTCCTTAGCCATTCATCCATCCATCAAGAGTGCTTATATGTATAGATTGTTGTTCAGATTTTTAGTCATGTTCAACTATTTGTGATCCTTTGGATCATATCTATCCATGGCGTTTTCTTGGCAAGAATACTAGAGTGGTTTGCCATTTCCTTCTCCAGTAAATCCACTGGATCTTTTTGTCAGCCAATCAGAGGGTAAGTGATTTGTCCAGGTTCACACAGCTAGTAAGGGAGGGTGGATTTGAACTTAGTTCTTCCTGACTCCAGGCCCAGTGCTCTTATACCACTGAGCCACATATGTTCACAGAGGAAAAGCAACAAAGATCAGATTAAGATAAAATGTAGTTTCAGACTAATAATATATTTGAGTTTAGTTTTCTCGACCTTGATAGTACAAGAAAGAACAGAAGAAGCAGGAAGAGTTTCCTTATCATTCTTGAACAAAGGGATGGTCCTAAATAAAATTTTGAAATGGGAGATTTTTTTATTGAGATCTTTCTACTTCCCCTTCTTTATTCATCCTTTAAGTACATTCTATAACATTCTATAACCAGTTACTTGTCCTCTCTGACACTTAAATGTGGGAATGCTGCCCCAAGATATATTCTATCCCGATGGGCTATATTTCCTAAATCATTTCAAGTTTCCAAATTAGCTACCTTCCTTACTCAAATCAAAACCTCCATTATCTAAGTGAAACTGTCTCAACTAGGTTTTAGTGGGAAAGCAACCCTAAAGAGGAATTCATACAAATGTATTCATGACAAATAGCTTCTTAACTATTTCATGTCATATACTGAGGAAGTTTGATTTTGTTGAGGGAAAGTCACCATAGTTTGACTGCAGATGATATCTGAGGAAAGGCACCACAACTGGGGACCAAAGAGAAGCAAGAGAAGGCTAGAGGCAGAATGCAACACTACGCAGTGTGAGTAGTGTCCCTTGTTTCTCAGCTGGCATGAGAATAGCTAAATATCAGACGAGTGCAAGGCTGATGATAAGCAAGGATTTTTTATTCTGTTTCTTGTTCAATTGTTTCAGTCATGTCCAGTTCTTCATGATGCCATTTGGGGCTTCTTTAACAGAGATAACATAGTGGTTTGCCATTTAATTCTCTGGTTCATTTCCCAGATGAGGAACTGAGGCAAGTGACCTGCCCAGGGTCACACAGCCATAAGTGTCTGAAGTCTAATTTGAATTCCTGTCTTCATGCCTGCAAGCTATGTGCTTTGTTTGCTACACCACTTAGCTGCCAGAACAAGCAAGGTTAGGGAACCACATTATTTCTCAGAAACCAAAGAGACCAAGCCAAGAAGGCAGTAAAATGAGGACCTGAAGTTCACAAAGCTGAGAAAGATTCAAGAGGGGAAGTTCTGGAAGCAAGATCAGGGTAGACCAGATTCTTCCTTTCTTCCAATTATGAACCTGTAGATTCTCTAAAGCTCCATGGTTTGTATCTTCTCCCCCCATAATAGCTCCCAAAGCAATGACATCAAAGAATCAAACAGCAGAAGGAATGGGAAAAGGGAATCGTGACTATCTGCAAGGCACTGGCCATTTGCTGGGCACTACTTCTATTTTAACTATTCTCTTTTATTTGTAGTGAGCAAGCTAAACAGCAGAGGGCACAGTAAGTTTCAGCCAAGCAAAGCTTCCTGTTCTTTTCTATTAGGATCTCAGGTCCACTCACTGCCAATCATCATTTAGTTCTGAATGGGTGGTGCTAGTTTTTATGGACTACCTGTGTCTGTTTGTTCTTCCACCAAACAAAACAACCTATTACCCTCACCTACTTCGCCATTCCCTGTCTCTGTGTACTTCATGGAATTTCCTCTAGCATCATAATTATGTTAGTAAAATACTTTATCAAAATTTCAAAATAAAAATGAGCATGTTACCATCAAAGAAACTGGCGTGCATATCATAAACTGAAACTTTCATTCAATCATCATGCCAAATCTCTAGACAGGAAAAGAAAATATTTTGGGTTGATGGCCACTTCCCTATCTTCTGGCCACAGACTCCTGTGGCAAGGTCAGTGTCATAGAATATAGGGAAGGCATCTGACCAAAACATCAAGCTTATCAGAAGCTTATCAGAACAAAAGGCTTAGAGAAGTGATATAGAGTGATACAGTCTGCCCATTTGTGGGGTGTGCTTTGATACATTTTTCATGTAATAATCGATGGCACATTGCCAGGCACAGCCTGTCTTTCATTGAACAAGAAGTGGTGAGTAGAACAGAGAATCTTTATAGCAATAAGTTATGCACATGGGAATAGTATAAATAATAATGGAATAAAATATACAATGAAGTACCGAACTTCTTCTGCTGCCTACAATGTCCCCTCTTCCATCTCCATCTTTTGAAATTTTAATTAAACTTCAAGCCTGAGCTCAAATTCAACTTCCTCAATAGTATTATAGAATTTCAGAGTTGGAAAACATTTCATCAGCTGCTGAGTCTAACCATTTCCTAAATAAGAATATCCATTCCAAAATTCCTTTTAAGTGGTCATGCAGTTTCTGATTTAAATTTTCTAATGAGGTATAAGCCATTACTTCCAAAAGCAGCCCATTTCATTTTTGGACAGTTCTAATTGTTGGCGGTATCTTTCCTGACACTGTGCCTAAGCCTTATTTCTTTGCAACTTTCACCTATTGTTCCTGGTTCTGCCCTCTGGGGTCAAATAGAATAAATATAATCTTCCTTCCACATGACAGCTTTTCAGACACTGAAAAACAGTTATGATGTACTCTGAGGCTTTTATTCTCCAGCCTAAACAACCATAGTTCTATAAACCATTCTTCATATGGAAAAGACTCAATGTCCTTCAACATCTTGGTTGCCTTCTTCTCACAATCTCCATTCTATCAGACTCCTTCCTAAATTCTGGATTCCTAGTGTTGCCCAGATATGGCTTGAATAAGACATAGGGCAGCAGTATGGTTACTTCATACTCTTGGAAACGATTTCTCTCTTAATGTAGTCTAAGATCACATTAACTTTTTTTGTCTGTCATAGCATACTATTCGCTCACACACTGAGCTTAAAATCCACTAAAACCTTCATATTTTTTTCTGACAATTACCTAATCATGTGTCCACCATCTCTTTCTTGTGAAGATTTTTTTGAACCCAAATGTAAGACTGTATATTTATCCCTACTAATTTCAGCCTTACTAGATTTAGCTCAGTAATATGATGATCTTTTTTTTCTCACTGTTATCAGTGTGATAGTAATGCCATACTGTGTTTTCTTTTCAAAGTTGACAAACAAGAAATCTATTCCTTCCTATAAGTCATTGATAAAAATATTGAACACCACAGGATCATGGATGTATCCCTAAGATTTTCACCTGGAGATCTCTTTCCAACTTCGCATCACACCATTCATGACAATCTTAATCAGACCATTCAACCACTTCCAAATGTATCTAACTATATACTTATCTGACCCACATCTTCTCATCTTTTCCATATGAAAAGTATGAGCTGTTTCCCAGAGCTTTATCTGATTCTTCCACTTGAAATGTAAACTATCTCTCTTCTTCAGTGTTATAGGACTTTGTACTTTTTTTTAAAATTTAAACATTTATTAATAATCATTTTTAACATGGTTACATGATTCATGCTCCTATTTTCCCCTTCACCCCCGCACTCCCCCCACCCATGGCCAACGCACATTTCCACTGGTTTTGTCATGTGTCCTTGTGATCAAGACCTATTTCCAAATTGTTGGTGGTTGCATTGATGTTGTAGTTTCGAGTCCACATCCCCAATCATGTCCACCCCGACCCATGCGTTCAAGCAGTTCCTTTTTCTTATATGTTTCCTCTCCTGCAGTTCTTCCTCTGAATGTGGGCAGCGTTCTTTACCATAAATCCCTCAGAACTGTCCTGTGTCATTGCATTGCTGCTGGTACAGAAGTCCATTACATTCGATTTTACCACAGTGTATCAGTCTCTGTGTACAATGTTCTTCTGGCTCTGCTCCTTTTGCTCTGCATCAGTTCCCGGAGGTCTCTCCAGTTCACCTGGAACTCCTCCAGTTTATTATTCCTTTGAGCACAATAGTATTCCATCACCCGCATATACCACAGTTTGTTCAGCCATTCCCCAATTGAAGGACATACCCTGCTTTTCCAGTTTGTTGCCACCACAAAAAGGGCAGCTATAAATATTTTCGTACAGGTCTGTTTATCTATAATTTCTTTGGGGTACAAAACCCAACAATGGTATGGCTGGATCAAAGGGCAAGCATTCTTTTATAGCCCTTTGAGCATGATTCCAAATTGCCAGTCAGAATGGCTGGATCAGTTCACAACTCCACCAGCAATGCATTAATGTCCCAATTTTGACACATCCCCTCCAACATTCATTACTCTCCCCTTCTTTCATTTTAGCCAATCTGCTAGGTCTGAGGTGATACCTCAGAGTTGTTTTGATTTGCATTTCTCTAATTATTAGATTTGGAACACTTTCTCATGTGCTTATTGATACTTCTGATTTCTTTACCTGAAAATTGCCTATTCATGTCCCTTGTCCATTTATCAATTGGGGAATGGCTTGATTTTTTATACAATTGCTTTAACTCCTTGTATATTTGAGTGATTAGACCCCTGTCAGAATTTTTCATTATAAAGATTTTTTCCCAATTTGTTGTTTCCCTTCTGATTTTGACTACATTGTTTTTGTTTGTACAAAAGCTTTTTAGTTTAATATAATCAAAACCATTCAATTTACATTTTGTAATTTTCTCTAACTCTTGCTTGGTTTTAAAGTCTTTCCTTTCCCACAGATCTGACAAGTATACTATTCTGTGTTCACTTAACTTATTTATAGTTTCCCTCTTTATATTCAAGTCATTCACCCATTCTAATTTATCTTGGTGTAGGGTGTAAGATGTTGATCTAGATCTAATCTCTCCCATATTGTTTTCCAAATTTCCCAGCAGTTTTTGTCAAATAGTGGATTCATGTCCCAGAAGTTGGGCTCTTTGGGTTTATCATACACTGTCTTGCTGATGTCATTTACCCCAAGTCTATTCCATTGATCCTCCTCTCTATCTCTTAGCCAGTACCATATTGTTTTGATGACTGCTGCTTTATAGTATAGTTTAATATCTGGTACTGCCAGGCCCCCTTCCTTCACATTTTTTTTCATTATTTCCCTTGATATTCTTGATCTTTTGTTATTCCAAATGAAATTTGTTATAGTTTTTTCTAATTCAGTAAAGAAGTTTTTGGGTGGCTTGATAGGTATGGCACTAAATAGGTAAATTAATTTGGGTAGAATTGTCATTTTTATTATGTTAGCTCGTCCTACCCATGAGCAATCAATGGCTTTCCAATTGTTTGGATCCAGTTTTATTTGTTTGGAAAGTGTTTTGTAGTTGTTTTCATATAATTGCTGTGTTTGTTTTGGTAGGTATATTCCTAGGTATTTTATATTGTCTAGGGTGATTTTGAATGGTGTTTCTCTTTCTACTTCTTGCTGCTCTAGTGTGTTGGAAATGTATAGAAATGCTGATGATTTATGTGCATTTATTTTGTATCCTGCCACTTTGCTAAAGTTGTTGATTATTTCTACAAGCTTCTTAGTTGATTCTCTAGGATTTTTTAAGTAGACCATCATATCATCTGCAAAGAGTGATAGCTTAGTCTCCTCTTTGCCCACTTGATACCTTCAATTTCTTTTTCTTCTCTAATTGCGACTGCTAGTGTTTCTAGTACAATGTTAAATAATAGAGGTGACAATGGGCATCCTTGTTTCACTCCTGATCTTATTGGGAAGGCTTCTAATTTATCCCCATTGCATATGATGTTTGTTGATGGTTTTAGGTATATACTGTTTCTTATTTTTAGGAAAGGTCCTTCTATTTCTATACTTTTCAGTGTTTTCAATAGGAATGGATGCTGTATTTTGTCAAAGGCTTTTTCAGCATCTATTGAGATGATCATGTGGTTTTTGTTTGTTAGATTGTTGGTATGGTCAATTATGTGGATGGTTTTCCTACTGTTGAACCATCCTTACATTCCTGGTATAAATCCCACCTGATCATGGTGGATGATCTTGATTACTTGCTGGAGTCTCTTTGCTAGTATTCTATTTAAGATTTTTGCATCTATGTTCATTAGGGAGATTGGTCTGTAGTTTTCTTTCTCTGTTTTTGATCTCCCTGGCTTTGGAATCAGTACCATATTTGTGTCATAAAAGGAATTTGGTAGGACTCCTTCTTTGCTTATCATATCAAATAATTTGTATAGTATTGGGATTCGTTGCTCTTTGAATGTCTGATAGAATTCACTTGTGAATCCATCAGGCCCTGGCGATTTTTTCTTAGGGAGTTCTTTGATGGCTTGTTCAATTTCTTTTTCTGATATGGGATTATTTAGTTATTCTATTTCTTCTGCTGTTAATCTAGGCAGTTTATATTTTTGTAAATATTCATCCATATCTCCTAAATTGTTATATTTGTTGCCATATAATTGGGCAAAATAGTTTTTAATGATTGCCTTAATTTCCTCTTCATTAGAGGTGAGGTCTCCCTTTTCTTTTTTGATACTGTCAATTTGGTTTTCTTCTTGCATTTTTTTATTAGATTGACTAGTACTTTGTCTATTTTAACTGTTTTTTCAAAGTACCAGCTTCTAGTCTTATTTATTAATTCAATAGTTCTTTTACTTTCGATTTTATTAATTTCTACCTTGATTTTTAGTATTTCTAATTTAGTTTCCATCTGCGGATTTTTAATTTCCTCGCTTTCTAATTTTTTGAGTTGCATGCCCAATTCATTAATCTCTGCCCTCCTTAATTTGTTAATATATGCACTCAAGGATATGAATTTCCCCCTGAGTATTGCCTTGGCCGTATCCCACAGAGTTTGGTAGGATATCTCATCATTGTCATTTTCTTCAATGAAATTACTGATTGTTTCTATGATTCCTTCTTTGACAAATTGGTTTTGGGAATCATATTATTTATTTTCCAATTTGTTTTTGATTTTCCTGTCCAGGGGCCCTTACTAATTATTTTTTTTATTGCATTATGATCTGAGAAGGTTACATCTATTATTTCTGCTCTTTTGCATTGTTTGCAATGATTCTATGCCCTATAACATGGTCAATCTTTGTGAATGTGCCATGTGCAGCTGAAAAGAAGGTGTATTCCTTTTTGTCCCTATTTATTTTTCTCCACATATCAATTAAATCTAATTTTTCTAGGACTTCATTCACCTCTCTTACCTCTTTATTATTTATTTTTCGGTTTGATTTATCTAGATCTGACAGAGGAATATTTAGATCTCCCACTATTATGGTTTTACTATCTATTTCCTTCTTGAGCTCTGCCAGTTACTCCTTTTGAATTTGGATGCTATGCCACTTGGTGCATACATATTGAGCAGTGTTATTTCCTCATTGTTTATACTGCCTTTAATCAGGACGTAATGACCTTCCCTGTCTTTTTTAATCATATCTATTTTTAATTTGGCTTTGTCAGAAATCATAATAGCCACTCCTGCCTTCTTTTTCTCATTTGACGCCCAAAAGATTTTTCTCAAGCCCTGAACCTTATACTTGTCTATGTCCACCCGTCTCATATGTGTTTCTTGTAGACAACATATGGTAGGTTTTTGGTTTCTAATCCACTCTGCTATTTGCTTCCGTTTTATGGGCGAGTTCAATCCATTCACATTCAGAGTTATAATCATCAGTTGTGCATTTACTGACATTTTCGTATCCTCCCCTATTCCTACCCCCTTTTTCTTATACTATTTCCTTTTAAACCTGTGGTTTGCTATTAAGCCTCTATCCCTTATTCCTTCCCTTGATTAACTTCCCTTTCTACCCCCTCCCTTATTTTCCCCCTCTTTTTGTTTTTAAAGGCTTTATGAATTCCCTCCCTCTTCTCCCCTCCCTTTTTTTGTTCTCCCCACTCCCCTGCTCCCCTTGGTTTATCCCTTCTAACTTTCTCAGAAGGGTTAGATAAGAGTTTTATGTCCCATTGGATAGTATAGCTACTCTTCCCTCTCCGGGTTGATTACACTAAGAGTAAGGTTTAGTTATTACCTCTTAATGCTCTCTTCCTCTCCTTCTTATAATAGTATTTGTCCCCTCTCCCTCCCATGCCCTCTTTGTGTGTAATAGAATATCCTATTTTCTTATTCACTCAAGTTTCTCTTGGTGTCCCCTGCTATTCACCCCCTCTTTCCAATCCCCCATGTCATCTTAGATTATTTAGTGTTCCACCCTCACCCTGTGAATTATTCTTCTGATTACTATAATAGTGAATATTATAATAGTGAATAGAGTTCACTATAGAGAATTATACATAACATTTCTCTACATAGGAATACAGATAATTAGATCTCACTGAGGCCCTTAAAAAGGCAAATTTAAAAATTATAAGTTTTCTTTCTTTCCCCTCTGTTTCTTATTTACCTTTTCAGGTTTCTCTCGATTTTTGTGGTTGGATATCAAACTTTCCATTTAGCCCTGGTCTTTTCTGTGCAAATACTTGGAATTCTTCAATTTTGTTGAATGCCCATACTTTCCCCTGGAAATATATAGTCAATTTTGATGGGTAGTTGATCCGTGGTTGCAGGCCCAGCTCTCTTGCCTTTCTGAATATCGTATTCCAAGCCTTGCGATCTTTTAGCATGGAGGCTGCCAGATCCTGTGTGATCCTGATTGGTGCTCCTTGATATTTGAATTGTCTCTTTCTGGCTTCTTGTAAGATTTTTTCTTTTGCTTGAGAGCTCTTGAATTTGGCAATTATATTTCTGGCCATTTTCTTCTCTGGTTCGAATGTCGTGGGTTTTCTATGAATCCTTTCAATGTCTATATTGCCCTCTTGTTGTAGGACTTCAGGGCAATTTTGCTGAATTATTTCTTTTAGTATGGAGTCCAGGTTTCTATTAATTTCTGGTTTTTCTGGAAGACCAATTATTCTCAAATTGTCTCTTCTATACCAGTTTTCTTGGTCTGTCACTCTCTCATTGAGATATTTCATATTTCCTTCTATTTTTTCAGTCTTTTGACTTTGTTTTATTTGTTCTTGTTGTCTTGAGAGATCATGAGCTTCTAATTGCTCAATTCTAGCCTTTAGGGACTGGTTTTCGTCTCTAAACTTTTTGTTTTCAGCTATGTTCTTTTCAATCTGGTCATTTCTGGTGTTGAATTTGCTTATCAGTTCATTTGATTTCTGAGCCTCACTTTCCAATTGCAAGATTCTACCTTTTAAACTGTTATTTTCTTGCCAGATCTCTTCCATCTTCCTCAGAATCTCAGTTTTGAACTCTGCCATAGCTTGTGACCCGTTTTCCTTATGTGAGGAGGGTCCAGATGCTTGTTTGTTCTCCTCCTCTGTTTGCTTGGTTGTCTGCATTTTCTCTGTGTAAAAGTTGTCGAGTGTTAAAGACTTCTTTTTCTTGTTGTTAATCTTTCTCTTCTGAACTTCCTGAGTCTGGGTAGCCATCATTAGCCCAGCAGCTTCTCAGCTTTATCCTCACGCTCGGGGTCTGTCCACAGTCCTTTGACTCCTGAGGTCTGAGTTCTGTTTTTTTCTAAGGTCAAGCCACCTGGTGGTCCCCCTTGCTTGATCCTCTGCCGGAGGTTCCTTTACAAGTCTCAGGGCGCTGCTTCCACAGTGGTATACCCATCTACGCTGGTTCCCCACTCAGGGAGCTTTAGTTCCTGGCTATGTCTGCCTCCAACCACGCCTCCACCGTGCCTGCGCTCTGCTCCCGCACTCAGAGTTTGCGTGCGTTCTTTTGCTTTTTGGGGTCCCAAATCTTGCTGCTTTCAGGAACAGGCCCTGGAGCTGCCAATGACTCGATGGGTGCCCCAAACTTGCTCTATTTCTTTTTAGCTGGCTTCGGCTCTATAGGTGTTGTGTGTGGAGGGGGTGGGGATGGGGTGTTTGCTCAGCCCGCGATTTAGTGAGAGCTGTTTCACCCCTTTATAGCATGGAAATGTCCTGATTCCATGTACCTTCCACACTGCACCCTGTTGTGAGGTTCCTCCGTTCGTCTGGACTTGTTTTTATGTCCCCTTGAGGAGTCTTGTGTGTTTTGGTCAGGAGAGGTTAAGAGCTGCTTTTTACTCTGCCACCATCTTAACCCGGAACCCCACTTTGTATTTCTTTTGTGGCATTTACCATATTTTGTCTTATATCATAGTCATTTTACGCAATTATATAATCACTCCTCCTGAGCTATGAATCCTTTAGAGCAGAGAATATATCTTAATCACTTTTATATTTCACAAAATATACAGAAAGTATCATGGAAAAAATACCACACACAGTAAGTCCTAAGAAAAAATATTTTGTTGAATGAAGAATGTCACATAAAATTATTTAGTACTATAATACTTGAGAGAGTTACTTCCAGGATGCAGAGACCCCATAATCAAGGACTTATTCAGAACAACATGATAACATGGATAAATACACTCACTTAGAGTTAGAAAACTTGGTTCAAGTACCAGATTACCTTCTTCCTACCAATGGAAACTTGAACAAGTTACATAAACTCTATGGCCTTAATTTTCTCATCTGTAAAATGACTTCTGAATTCCCTTTCATCTCTAATGTTATGAAACTACAAAAGTCCCTTGTGGGTGTTTATCTTTCATTTTCTAGTCCCCAAAGGAGAAGGCTACCTATCAATATCCTAAGTACAAAGGAATAAAAGGGTCACAAAGAAGATTAGAATAACCACTGTTGTATACTTCCCACTATTGAATGTGGACTGTCTCATAAAGGTAGCTAGATGGTTAGAGAAAATTTGATAGAGTATTTATTCTGGAGTCCAGAAGACCTGAGATCAAATGCAGCTTCAGACACTTCCTAGATATGCAACCTTGAGCAAGTCACTTAACTTATGTCTGCCTCAGTTTCCCCAATTGTTAAATGGGGATTATAACAACGTTTAAGGTTTGTGGTGAGGACCAAATGTGATAATATTTGCAAATACTCAGCACACAATTCCTAACAGATACTAGGCTCTAGATCAGTGGTTCCCAAACTTTTTTGGCCTTCCACCCCCTTTCCAGAAAAAATATTACTTAGCCTCCTGGAAATTAATTTTTTTAAATTTTAATAGGAAAGATAAATGCACCTGTGGCCATCACCACTTCCCTGGATTGCTGCAGCACCCACCAGGGGGCAGTAGAGCCCACTTTGGGAATCATGGCTCTAGATACATGCTTATTTCCTTCCTGCTTTTTATGTAGCTTACAGAAACTACTTCACTGAGTTATAAAGAAGATTAATGTCAAATAGTTGTCTCTTTCCTAATGTCAGGAGACTCTAGAGCATGATGGCAAAACTTTTAGAGAGGCAGGTGATATGAGAAACATCCTTAGGAAAACATGGAGAGGTAGTGGGGAGTAGCCCTGCCCAGGATCCCTCTCGCTTTCTAGTAACAAACTCTAGTGAACTCTGTGCTGAGGTGACAGTAGACATGCCCAGAGAGAGAGCTCAGTGTCCCCTCTGGTACACATACCATAGGTTTGCCACCAGAGCTCTAGAGAGTGAGACTATTATTAAATCAGGTATGATTCTGGTTATATATGAGATTTTTTTTTCTTTTCAAGATTTAAGTCATTAACTCCCTCTATCAGAAGAAGGACTATAACTAAGAATGTTCAGTGTTGGGGAAAGGACTTTATAAAGTGAGAGTCCCTGGGATATCACCAACTCCAGGATGTTGTTACATAGGCCATCATTGGGATGGAGGATTAGGAATGGATAGGAAAGAGGATGGATCAGAGAAGAACTTAACCCAGACTCTTTGTTTAACTCAATATTGTTGCTTCTAAAGTTTTAAGCTCTGCTGTTTTAATGGCACTGAAAGACTCCAACTGTTATCAGAGTACCTTCTTTAAAAAAAAACTATGAATAATTTTAACACTTTTTTAAAACAAACTGTAAGTTCTAAGTTCTTTCCCTTCCTCTCCCACTTAAAAAGATAAATCATATATCACATTAAACATGTGAATTCTATATTGCCACATCACAAAAAAAGCAAGAAAGGACTTTGAAAAAAACAAATAAAGTACTGGTTAATCAAATTAAAAAAAGAAAGGAGAGAATCAAATTAATAGTATCAAAGATGAAAAGGATGATTTCACTTCTAATGAAGAGGAAATTAAGGTAATTATTAAGAACTATTTTGCCCAATTATATGGCAATAAATATGATAGTCTTTGGTGAAATAGGTGAATATTTACAAAAATATAAATTGCTAAGATTAACAAAAGAGGAAATAGAATATTTAAATTATTCCATTTCAGAAAAAGAAATCACACAATCCATCAAGGAACTTCCTAAGAGAAACTCCTCAGGGCCAGATGAATTCACAAGTGAATTCTATCGAACATTTAAGGACCAACTAATCCAAAAACTATACAAATTATTCAACAAAATAAGCAAAGAAGGGGTGTTACAAATTCCTTTTATGAGACAAATATGGAACTGATTCCAAAGCCAGGCAGACCAAAAACAGAGAAAGAAAACTATGGACCAGTCTCCTTAATGAATATAGATGCAAAAATCTTAAATAGAATTCTAGCAAAAAGACTCCAGCAAGTTATCATGAGGATTATTCACTATAATCAAGAGGGATTTATACCAGGAATTCAAGGATGGTTTAATATTAAGAAAACTATTCACATAATTGACCATATCAATAATCAAACAGAGATCACATGATTATCTCAATAGACAGAGAAAAAGCTTTTGACAAAATTCAACACCCATTCCTATTGAAAATATGAGAAAGTATAGGAATAGAAGGGCCATTCCTCAAACTAATGAACAGTATATATTTAAAAACATCAGCAAGTATCTGCATTGGGGACAAGTTAGAAGCCTTCCCAATAATATCAGGAGTGAAGCAAGGATGCCCATTATCACCTCTATTATTTAATATTGTACTAGAAACACTAGCAGTAGCAATTAGAGAAGAAAAAGAAATTGAAGGGATTAAAGTAGGCAATGAAGAAACTAAACTAACACTCTTTGCAGATGATGGTATACATAAGGAACCCAAAAAAATCAACTAAAAGACTAGTGGAAATAATTAGCAACTTTAGCAAAGTTGCAGGGTAAAAGATAAACCCACATAAATCTTCAGCATTTCTATATATTTCCAACAAAACTCATCAACACGTGTTAGAAAGAGAAACTCCATTTAAAATCACTCTAGACAATATGAAATATATAGGAATCTCTCCACCAAAACAAACACAGGAATTATATGAACATAACTACAAAACATTTTCCACACAATTAAAGCTAGATCTAAAAAACTGGAAAAACATTAAATGCTCCTGGGTAGGATTAGCTAATATCATAAAAATGAAAATCCTAATCAAATTAATCTACTAATTCAGTGCCATACCTGTCAAACTACCAAAATCCTTTTTATTTTTTATTTGGAATATTTTTTTTTATTTGGAAGAACAAAAGATCAAGAATATCAAGGGAAATAATAATAATTTTTTAAAAAACGTAAAGAATGGAGGCCTAGCAGTACCAGATCTTATATTGTACTATAAAGCAGTGACTATCAAAACAATATGGTATTGGCTAAGAGTTAGAAGGGTAGGTCAGTGGAATAGACTAGTGGTAAATGACCTCAGCAAACAAGTGTTCAATAAAACCAAAGATCCAGTTTTTGTGACAAGAACTCACTATTTGACAAAAATTGCTGGGAAAATTGGAAAATAGTATGGGAGAGATTAGGTTTAGATCAACATCTTATACCCTATACCAAGATAAATTCAAAATGAGTAAAGGGCTTAAATATAAAGAGCAAAATCATTAATAAAATAGGTGAACATAGAATAATATGCCTGTCAGATGGGTGGGGAAAGAAGGAATTTAAGACCAAGCAAGGGATAGAGAATATTGCAAAATGCAAAATAAATACTTTGATTATATCAAATTAAATTTTTTTGTACAAACAAAATCAATACAACCAAAATTAGAAGGAAAGCAACAAACTGGGAGAACATTTTTATGACAAAATTCTCTGACAAAGTTTTAATTTCCCAAATATAAAAAGAATTAAATCAAATTTACAAAAAAATCAAGCCATTCCCCAATTGACAAATGGTCAAAGGACATGAATAGCCAGTTTCCACACAATGAAATAAAAACTATCAATAAGAACATGAAAAAGCATTCTAAAACCCTTCTGATTAGAGAAATGCAAATTAAAATAACTCTGATGTACCACCTTACACCTAGCAGACTGGCCAATATGGCAGCAAAGGAAAGAGATAAATGTTGGAGAGGACGTGGCAAAATTGGGACACTAATACACTGCTGGTAGAGTTAAGAATTGGTCCAGCCATACTAAAGGGCAATTTGGAATTATGCACAAAGGGATTTAAAAGAATGCCTACCCTTTGATCCAGCCATCTCATTGTTGGGTTTCTATCCCAAAGAGATAATAAGGAAAAAGAATTGCACAAAAATATTTATAGCCATGCTCTTTGTGGTGGCAAAAAAAAATGGAAAATGAAGAGGTGTCCATTGATTGGCGAATGGCTGAAAAAATTGTGGTATTTGAAGGTGATGGAATATTATTGTGCAGAAAGGAATAATGAACTGGAGGAATTCCATGTGAACTGGAAAGTCCTCAGAGAACTGATGCAGAGTGAAAGAAGCAGAACCAGGAGAACATTGTACACAGAGACTGACATGTTATGGCACAAAAGAATGTAATAGGCTTTTCTACTAGCAGCAATGCAATGACCCAAGACAAGGTAGAGGGACTTATGAGAAAGAAAGCTATCCACATCTAGAGAAAGAACTGTGGGAGTAGAAACACAGAAGAAAAACATATGATTTATCACATGGTTCGATGGGGATATGATTGGAGTTTTGATGGTAAAAGATCACTCTTTTGTGGGGGTGAGAATCATGAATCATGTAACCCATGGGAAAATACTCTAAGGGAAAAAAAGAAAAAAGCAAGAAAAATAAAATTAAAAATTATACTTTAATCTGAATTTCAAGTTTATCAGTTCTCTCTCTGGAGATGTATAATACTTTCTTCTCTTTTGAAACTTTCTGGGATCACTGTATTTATCTGAGTAGCCAGGTCTTTTCCAGCTGATCATTACAATATTACAGTTCTATTATTACAGTAATATTACAATATTAGTTCTATTATTACAGTAATATTACGATATTACAGGGGATAAATTCAATCCCCTGGAATGAAGCTTCAGTTTCCCTTCCTTAATTATGGCTCTGAATGAGAATGATTGGTTTATATCTTTCTAAATCTTAAGAAGATAATAGATAGATATCTATCTGCACAGACTCACAGGATAATATGGTCTTTGGTATGGAAACTCTTTAAGGATCATTTGTCATGAATTGTTTATGCATTCACTCACCTAAAAATAAGAAGCTGAAACAGATAAAATGTTTAATTTTTCTCAGGCTTTGTTATACTATGATAGCTGGAAAGTAGATCACTCAGTGCCCATCCCCAAAATTAAAAAAAAAAAAAAAAACAAACACTGAGAAACTATTCAAATATGTGGTCTTTAAAGCAGCCAGTCAGCTGGTGAATTGAAAATTTAAAAAAAATTTCAAGAATTCAAAATCTACTAAATCTTTTTATAATTTTTTCCAGTAATGTTTTATAGCTTCATGCAGGTAAATGCATTGTTATTCAATACCTCTTTTCTTTTCCTCTGCCTTCTGTCAGTGAAGACAACTTTTCCCCCATAAACCCAATACATATAATAATTTTGCAGATAATCACTTGCAAAATTCCTTTCAAACACTGCCCCCTCTAAAGTTTACTTCTCATTCATTTTGTTTGCTTGTTTATAAACTCAAGGGCAGAGGGGCAATAGGAACTGTAGAATGACAGCATTGTAGATCTGCCATCAATCCTGGGATAGAAAACATACCAAACCTGACCATAGATCAATTTCATATGGGAGTCAGGACTTCAGGGGCAGAAAAAAATGAGATACTAAGAAATTACCTTTGTCTGTTGGACCCTCAATTCTTCAGACAACCTGAAATAAAAATAAGTGTGGCTACAAGCCTTCCCTGAATGATTCCAATAACTGGAAAGCTCATTACTATAATTTGCTTTTGACAACTCATTTTATGAAGAATTTGACATGGAATCCATAAGAACAGGTCTGCCTTGACAAAGGTAAACATCTTGGAAACCCAATTCTAATGGTGCCTACCTTGGGCACAGAAAAGGCAAGGACAAACTTCATGGAGCTAACTTGCAAATAACTAATTGCTTAAATGATGAAAAAAAACACAACAACTTTCTGCATTTCTCTTTGGCAAATCACTGGCACTAGACACACTATATTCATGAATGGTTACTTTGTAGAATAATTCATTTGCATAGTGAAATCATAATATCCTGAGCACTGGGGAACTATGTTACATTTTAAAACTAAAAACAGATTCCCTCAAGCTACTACACTGGGAGGCTGGCATTTGAGCTATTGAGGTCTATGGGTTTTTTTGTTTTTTGTTTTTTGTTTTTTTGTTTTTGTTTTTTGTTTTTGGTCTGAATTGATCTGGGATAAAGGACTATTTGCAGTTAGTTGTTTAGCCAGCAAAGAAGTCTGTAATTTGTCTTGTTACCATTAGATGGCACTTAAAGCAGAATATAGATATATACTGTATTTTAAAAAAATAAGTAATAGTATTAAGTAATCCAGGTTTTTATGTGCCATGCACTGAATCCTACTTCATCAGGAAGACCTTAGTAGGTTGAATCTGATTCGCAATATTTCCAAGAAGGAGTAGATTCTTGCCACTTCATGATTCTTGGAACATATTTCTAAGCCTTAGTGAATGTACAAAGAGCCTGAAATACTTGAAAACATTCCTTGTGTTGCTGTTCTTTGTGTTTTTCCTCAGTTTCTATTTCTGCCCTCCATACTATCACTTCTAGAATAAGAAAAAGAAGTGTCCTGGAGGCAAATACTATAGAAATAAAGAACAAGGAAAAATATTGCAAGAAAAATCTTTTTTTTAACCACTTGTATAGTAAAAAGCCAAAGAAATACTTATTTTAACATTTCTATGGCAATCGGCAGATGAGTATAATAATTTGCCAAAAAGCTTACTGTCAAGGGATTTCTAATTTATTTTTGTTTGTTTTATATATAAGACAGTGGTTTCAAGTAGTTTAGATAACTCTTAGGTGAAAAATATTCATATTCCTCTGTCTCATGCCACTTGAAAATTCAAGGATCAAGTTGGGGGACACTTTCTACCTAAAGCCACACCCACATGCCTCCATTTGTAGTGCTCGCCCACTCCATGACTAAATACACGATAGTGTTTTATATTTGTTTATTTGAATTTATGTTGTATGTTGATCCTTCTTTTCCCTACCCCTCCCAATATAAGTGCCATGAGAGAAAGAGAGTTTCATTTTCATCTTTCTATCCAATCCATAATGAAGTGTCTTGCACAGAATAGTCAATTAATAAATATTTGTTGAATGGAACCACATTTTTGCCCATTATCAGTCAATAAACACTCTAAAAATTCTTGCTTACTCTTTATTTCTCTTTGCTACCTATTCCTATATCATAATCTATTTCCATTTTATCCATCTCAGGTTAAAATTTGAAATGTCCTAAAAATGTTAAAAGGTCAAAAATTACACTGTAAATATTTTGTCAATGTCTTCTCATATACTTATTTTGCCTTTTCAATAAACATTTAAGAAACACCTACTGTGTGCTAGTCACTGTGCTTAACACGAAGGATCCAAAAAGAAGTCAAAGATATTTCATTTCCCTCAAGGAACTCGAAATCTAATGGAAGAGACAAACAAACAAATATCTACAAGCAAACCATATACAGAATAAATTAGTTATAAACAACTGAGAGAAGGCACTAGAATTAAGGTTTGGAAAAGTTTCCTATAGAAGGTGGAATGTTAGCTGGGACTTGAAGGAAGCCAGGGAAGTCATGTGACAGAGATGAGAAGAAAGAGAATTTTAGGCATCATAAACAGCCAGAGAAAATTTCTGGAGCTGAAAGATGGATGTTATCTTATTATTATCTTATAATTATCTCATTCATTGTACAGCAAGGAGGCCAGTGTCATTGTATGGAAGATTCCATGTGTAAAAAGGAAAAAGGGGAGGGTCGCCTTTTTCCTTTTTACACATGGCAAGGATTAAGGTATAAGAAGACCAGAAAGTCCCACCTCCATTTCTGAGTTTGTTCTTTTTAACACCCTAGGTTTTTCATACTTGAGAATTATTTTAGTAAGAGAGCTTGGTGTCAATAACAACATTGAAGAAATATAAACCTTATTAGATTACTTGCTTCTTTTTGTAGATTAAAGAAACCTGAAGAATGAAACATTGTCTACATAATTAAAGGAAAGTAAAAACAGCTTCTGCAAAAATATTAAGGTAGCTGAGGTAAAAGAAATTGGAGCCTTACTTATCTGTAACCAATATGTCAATTTATACCCTGTTCCCTGACATAATGGCCCTGGGTATAATTAGGAAAAGAGGAGGCTTTCTCACAAAATTTTTCTGGTTCATGCCTCTACCAAAGAAGGTCTGACAACTTCAGTATCTGGCTTGTGTTGTACTCTCAAAAGAGTCCATTAGTTCTCCTACAAATGCTCAGACTAACAAGCAATTGAATATAATAAGCTACGACCCGATAAAATAATGTAAAACAGTCCCATACTTGAGATCCTTGATAATCAGAGAAGCTCTCTTCTGCTTTCTAAATGATGTCAAACAACTATTCCCTTTGGAGGTCCCACCCTCTATAAGGTTCCAAACAGTCTACTTGAGTAATAGTACTTTCAAGGAGAGAGGACTACGTTGCTTGTAAGTGCACATGTTTCCCTGCTAGGCTGATCTGTTACCGGGAAAGGCAAGGTCCATGAGTTAACTCTTCAAATGACTTTCGCCTCTACAGCATCTCTTTTAAGAAATGCTTTCTGAGTGCCTGTGGTTATCCATAGGTACCATGTGAATGCAAAAGCCACTCTCTTGGTTCCATGTGCCATTGATCTTGGCATTTGTTTCCTCTTCTCAGAGACCATAGGATACCTATGATACCCAGAAATAGTCCCAGGATTCTACTGTGAACAAATGGGGAGGAGCCAACCTATATGTTGCTATATAGTAAATACTGACTATTTGAAAACTATTCCATGTCATGGAATGATAAACATAGAAAGATAAATAAGACCCAACCTTCGAGAAAGAGAGAAGACATATAGATAATGACTATGCCACAAAATAGTATATAATAAGTTTTTAAGACAGAAAAAAAGTGTTATGAACTTTCAGAGAGGAAAGATCTTTTAGAAGGAGGTAAGTGGGGAGCACAGTGTATAAAATTCTGGCCTCAGGAAGATATGAGTCTGAATCCTTTGTAGAAACTTACTAGCTACGTGACTCTGGGCAAGTTATTAACTTTGGCATGACTCAGTTTCCCCAGTTGTAAAATGGGGATAAACTTCCCTGGGTTCTCAGGTTATTGAGAAAATAGTTGAGAAAAATGAGACAATATTTGCAAGACACTTTCCAATCCTTAACTCTCTATATAAAATCTATCTGCTCATGTTAGAAGTATTATTTTTAATTGTATGCAGAAATTCATGAAGCATCTATAATTTCATCAACCTAGGAATTCCCTCAATCTATATAAATCATATAAAGAGTTGAATGACACAAAACTAGGTTTAAGTGACCTGTCCAGTTCCCACAATGTTAGTGGCATGATATGAACCCAGATCTTCCTGACTCCAAGCCATGCCCTTTATCCACTAGGTTATACTAACTCTTTATACTTTGGTTATTTGCTCTCCGAAAAGGAGAGTATCGAGATCAAAAAGCAATTTGTCATCTTATCAAAAGCACCTATGATCTTGACTTGGAGGCAACAAGAATCAATTCATACGCCATTTTCAGGCTGTCCATTTGAATGTCTAAATGCATAGAAATCTGTCCAGCCCATCCCTATAATACAGTAGAAAGAATACTAAACTTGGAGCCAAAGAACTCGGTTCAAATTTCACCTATGATATTCACTAATTGTATAACCTTGGCAAATAACTGAATCTATCAGCCTCAATTTCTTCATCATATAAAATGGAGATAATAGCAGAGTTTTCAGAAGGATAAAATGAGATTATGTTTGTTAAAGTAAAGTCTTAACTATATACATGCTTGTTATTACCTATGATAAGCCACCGAACCTCCTTGAGTCTGAATTTCTTATACTCCTAATATGCTTCTTCCCCTATTCCTTTCCTTCTCAATAGTAATTAGAGCATTATGTTCTACCATTAGCTAGCCCATCTTGAAAAAATAGATAGACTATAATAATGTAAGTTGAAATAACACCAAGAAGAGATTAACTAAGATTAATTGCAATTGCCCATCTTGATACCAAAGAACAAATTATTAAATACAGTTCCTTCTCTTGATAGAGGAGAATGTGCCCTCAGAGTCAACCACTTCATTGTTCTGTTTTATTTAACTATTTTTCTTTGAGACAAAGGTGGGTTCAGTGGAGGGAAAAATTTATAAAATGATTAATAAATAAATTATTTAATGATATATAATATATAATAACAATTATTATTAAATGATTTTAACAATCCTTAGCTTCCAATTTAGAATCAATACTGAGTATTGGTGCCATCCAAGGCAGAAAAGCAGTAAGGGCTAGGCAATGTGGTTTAAGTGACTTGCCCAAGGTCACACAGCTAGGAAGTGTCTGTGGCCAGATTTTAACCCAGGACCTCCCATCTCTGTCTCCCAGTTATCAATCCACTGAGCCATCTAGCTGCCTACCTCTAGGAAATGTTTTTAAAGAAATACTCCTGGTTTCACTCCATCTATATCTGAAAAATCCTCAGGTGTAGTGATGAAAATTTGACTAGATTCTTCTTCCTAGATCATGAGAAATGGGAGTGAGTAATTTAGGAGCACAATTCATGTGATATTTTATAGATTATCTTATATAGTACCCACACAGTGCCTTGTCAGTAGTGATCCAGGATAGTGTTATTATTGATAACATACAAAGTCCTTTTTCTGCGAAGATGGAGCACTTCCAAGGACAATTGACATCTCAAGGTTAAATCTACTCTCTTTGGGAAAACAGAGCAAGGAAGAATGAGTCATTGTTCCAGAGAATGTCTTGAGATTTCAGAACAATTAAATATAAGAAGAATGAAACCTTACCTGAAGTAGCTCCTTTCAAAATGAAAAGGAAAGAAAATAAGCAAGTCCCTGCTTCTCTAGACCTAGTATAATCCTATGGATTCTAAAATTTTCTTTGATGAAGATGCTTTGGTCAGTTTGTACAATGGGTCTAGTATCCTCTGCTAGCAGTCTATAAATAAGGAGGAAATAATATGGCCTGACAAGAAAGAAGCTGGCATAAGCAAAGGAGGAATTATAATGTATTTCCTTTAAAGGAGGGGTTACTTACCCTTTCTATGTTGTGAACTCCTTAGGAAAAGCTTTTCCAACCGTTTTCAGAATGTTTTTAAAAGTACATAAAATAAAATACATAGGATTACCAAAGAAACCAATCCTTTTGAAATATACTTATCAAAATAATTTTTAAATTCTCCAAATTCAGGTACAGAGGATTCTGGGGGAAAGTAGTGTGGTGAACTATTTGGAGAATAGAAAGGGGGGTCTTATCCCATGATTCCCACGATTCAGGCATGTCTCCAAAACAACTACATTTATTCCTATCCCCTAGTACTCTTCCACTGTGCTCCTTTCCTCTCTTGAAGAAGGTCCTGACCAGGATCTACCTAATTAAGCTGTGTGTAGATCTCTCTCAGGGCAGTTATAATTTAGCTACAATCTGGGTATCTCCTATTACAGAAGCACAGCTATTATTGGAAAGGGTGAGGGAAAGAGAAAAAGCATTTATACAGTATATACCATGTGCCAGGCACTGTGCTAAATGCTTTACAAATTTTATCTCATTGGATAAAATATAAAAGTACTTACACTCTCATTCCCATCCTTAGATCACATTGTGGTTGTTGTAGAAACAGACTCTGGAAGAAAGCAGATTCTGTCCTCCATTTGTCTTCCTTTCTTCTTTTTCTTTTCTTCATGGGACAGAGAAAGTGTCATGGAATGAGCAAACATGAGTGGATTTTGGTCTGTATCTCAGATCTCATTGTATTATCTTTCTCCCTAAATCTATCCTTCTTTCAAAGTTCCCTATCAAGGACACTACACTTCTTCTAGCCCTCAGGTTCACAACCTCTGCGACATCCTTGATTGCTCACTCTTGGCCATCCTACATATCCAATCAGTTGCCAAATCTTATCATTTCTACATCCACAACATCACTTGAATCTCTCTTTCTACTCATATAGCCACCACTTTTGGGTCAGTTTTCCATCTTCCTTTCCTAGACTATGGCAATAGCCTCCTAAATGGTTTTCTGACCTCTGGCATCTCTGTTTTTGAACCTATCTTCCACAAAACTACCCAAGTGACGATGCTTAAAGAAGAGTTAAAACCAGATCTTTTCCTAATGACTCTAAGATCAAATACTATTTAATTCTTATCTCATCTTTTGAAATTTGAATTTTGTACAGGTTTAAAATGAAAATAATTATTTATCAGTTCCTTGGGAGCTTCTTTGTTTTTTATTTGTTTTTTGGATCTGTGACTTCATCCAGGTAAGAAATATCTGATAAAGAATTTCTCCTTCTGATGTAAAGTGCTTCACATTCTCAGAAACTTAGAGTTTTTTCTAGAGTAGTGGTTTTCCATATGTAATTCAAGGATTCTTGCAACTATTCCTGGTGTTTCACATGGTCAAAATTATTTTCCTAATAACACTAAGATGCTTTAATTTCTAATATGGTCAATAATATAGATATAAGCTATATAAGCAAACATCTTTGAACTGGTTGCAGGGAGAAGGCAGGTCATTAACAATTTCTAAGATTTTAAAGAGATTCTGAGAAAATATAGGTGATCTTTAAAAGTACCTGGCACAGTTAAGAGATTTAGTGACTTCCCTAGGGTCACATAGCTAGTGGGTGAAAGAAACATAAGTTGAACCCAACCCTTCCTAATTCTAAGACCAGCCTTCTATCCATGGCATCATGTTACTTTTCAATACAGTGACACATCTGAATATAATTTATAAATATATTTACAACAAACAAATATCCATAAGATGAGAGTATATAAAAAGAAATTGTTTTATTTGTTGTTTAATTGTTCTGTCTGATTCTTCATTATCCTATTTGGGGTTTTCTTGGCAAAGATACTGGATTATCCAGTGTCCTTCTACAGCTCATTTTACAGATGAAGAAAGTAAGGCAAACATGGTTAAGTACTTGCCCAGGTTACATACCTTTTTAGTGTCTGAGACTAGATTTGAACTCAGGAAGATATGTATTCCTGACTAAAGACCTGGCACTCTATTAACTGGGTCACCTAGCTACATTACTGAGAGAAGTGTGTACAATCAAAAAAGTTTGGAGCCTTTGATCTAGAGAACAGAACTAAGATCAGGAAAGTCAGTTTTCTTGCTTCCACCATGATGCTATGTGACCTTGAGGATGTAGTTAGTAATAGATCTTATTTATCTAGCATTTTAACTTAAGGATGACAAATTGCTTTACTTACTTGCAGAAACTTTGTGAAAGAAGTAGCATATTAATAAAAACATCTCACTTTACAAATGAGGAAATTAAGGCTCAGAATGGATCAAAAATATATAGTCTAATAAATACTGCCAACACTGAAATAAAATTCCTTCTGATACCAAAACAAATTTCTTTCAGTTATATGATGCTACCTCAGGTTTTGCATCATATAAAATAGTGGCATTAAACTAGAAGAATGCTAATATCTCTTTCAGATCTAAAATTATACAGCTTGTCAAAAACCAAGACCTTGTAGAGCATTATTAGAATTCTGCAGGTATCCATAGATTTCCTGTGATGCCTATGGTTATTGACATGACTATACATGTGAAATCTATATTAAATTGCTTACCATTTCAGAGGGGAGAATAAGAGGGACACACAGAGAGAATTTGGAATTCAAAAAACATTTTTAAAGTTAAATAATGTTTTTATATTTAACTGAGGGGAATAAAATATTATTAAAAAATAAGAGGTTACTCTGTGAATATTATTCCTAAATACTATTTCTGAGAAGCTACTATGGATTTTATCGTGTCACTAGTCATAGTTATTGCCCTTTAGCTATTCCTATAGAGAGCCATAACTAGGGCAGAGCAAAAAAGCTATGCGTTCATGAAACAACATGAAGAGAGTTGTCCTTCCTCTCCATTATAACTACCAACATTATGCCTTAGTTCATAGTCCTCCAATGATCCATGCTGTCATATGGTCCACCCACCCACTCTCTGGCAACCATTGACATATCCCACTCTCCTGGGGTTCTCTTCACCCCCCACCCCAAGTTCTCCATGGAGATAAGATTGAACTCTAGGTAATTAGCTGCCCCTTTTCTAGTACAAATAACCTCATGTCTAGATTATCCTCTATACTTCCAATATTATTATTGTCACAAAACTTAAATAAATCCAGTAGGTATTATTAAATGCCTACTACATATCCAGCATTGTGCTAGGTGTTAAAAATACAAAACAATAATGAAATAGTCCTTGGTACCAAGAAGCTTATAATCTAGTTCTAATCCATACTCAACTGAATTTGCCCCAAGATACTATATTTCCTATTCATGACTTTGATTCTAGGAAGTTCATATAAGAGTCCAGGTTTCTCTCTACTAATCTTCTCAGATAGCTCCACGACTTGTCTAAAGAGCATCAGGTAGTTAAAGCCAGGAGTTACTTTGCTTCTCAACATCACTGAATCAGCATTGTCTCAATATGACAGGAAAGAGCACTCCAAAGCAGTGCTTGCCCTAGTATGACTGGGGTAGCTGTAGGAATCCTCTTTCATCAAGTGAAACTCATTCCTACTTAGTTCTATTGTATTCCCTGTGGAAGAACCAGCAAAATAAAGGTCATGGAAGTATATCAGGTAGACATTCGCCTGCCAAACAAGAGCAGCCATGCTCATTTCTAGTAATAAAATGGAATAACTTTAGAAAAATAGACATCTGCTCATTTCTAGTAATAAAATGGAATAACTTTAGAAAAATAGACATCTGGAACTAGTATCTAACCATGGCATAACCAATTATCTATCCTCTCAAGTATGTCTTCCTTTACTAAGCCTATGAGCCCATGTTTCTAAAAGTTCAGAGCTTACCATAACTACCCTACTTTTGACTTAAGCTGTTCTCTGAACATCTGTCTGCATGCCATCATATTCATGCATCCACATTACTTTCATTTTCATCTCTAGCTCTAGGAAAAAATATTCAAATAATCAATATTATTCCTGGGAAAAAAGGCTGTTAATTTGTCCTACGACTCCACTCATTGTTTTGGGGTGTAGAACTGACTAGTTCAGAGGACAATATACTTAGAACTAGAGATATTTACAGTACTCCAACTCCTTCATATTACAGATGAAAAAACTGATAGCAAGAAAGGTTAAACTTCTTGTCTGAGGTCAAATAGGTAGTAAATGTGAGGTCTAAGATTTGAATCCAAGTTCCCCAAATATAGTGTTCTTTTCATGGCATCCTGCTTTGTCTTATGAAAAGGTAACTATAGGGTTTGGGATGGAAATTGATTCACTTACCCTCCAATACAAGCAGATACACCACAAAATTAGGAAGGATGAGGTTCTTAAGATATCAGGTCATAGGAATAAGATATCATATATCTTCCTTGTTGGAAGAGATGGATTACAGAATGGCAAATGACACTGTGCTTGTCTTTAGTAGGCCCTAGCACCCTGGAAGTTTATTGGATGGCTTGGAATGGTATAGATCACTCTGACTTCATGTTTTCTTTTATATCTGAATTTTCCAAATTCAATTTTAAGATAAGGCAATATCGGTATTTTTAAAAAGGACTAAAGGCATTCATCTTATTAAAGTAGCTATCATGCCTTTCAAGAAAATGATCAATAAACATGCATATTGTAAATACTTTTGCAAGAAGCCATTTTGGGCCAGGATAGTTGCCAGTTACTGAGACTGGAATGCAGAATGCAGAGGTGGCATGAGCTGGCATGAGACCAAAAAGTCTGTTGAGAGCACCCTATAAATTGAGGCTGATTGCTATTTTCAGGGTCTCAGTCTTGAGAACAGTGGAAGGGTAGGCATTTCAAGATTTTCTCTTAGCTAAGGCTAACTTATAGCTCATAAAATTAGTTACCTAGGCTCACTGCTCATCTAGTGCTATCAATATCCATTCCTATACATCAACAATAATATACAACTTTCTACACACCAATAAGAAGATAAATATTGAAGATCAACTCTGTTAAACCAAACCAACTTGAATTGAGCTAGAACATCAAACAATTGAAGTCAGGCCTTTAGGCCTGACAGGGCAATTAGCATGGCAGGTTCAGTGAATCAGCCTCACCTGAAAACTCCTGAAGATTTATTATAGGCTTAGTTAGTTAAACAAGGTTCTAGGATCCATTCCCAATCCCTCTGTCCTCTTAACATCAACCCATCCTTCCCTAACCTTGTTTACCTTCATTAAACAAGTTGAAAAGAGAGGAGCCTCTACTGACTTGAAGATTCTTAGGGGAAAGGTGTCAGTTAAAACTTCTCATTTCTCCCATCAAGCTCATTCAAGTATTTATTGATCTTCTATTATCAGGATCAACATCACAACCAACAAATCGCAGTCAGTTATAGCATCCTTAATAGTTTAAGTTTAATAACACTCATTACATCTAAAGAACTAAGTTTACTCAGCACTGACAGTTGGGGAAGAATCTTTTCCTTTCTCATTGATCAGTTGTGAAGGAGGAATCAACCAATTGGTTTGGCCTGTCAGCTGGTTTAACACAGACCACACCCAGTTGTAGAGTCACTTAATCTTACTTAAAGCAACATCATTCAGCTTTGTTAAATCATCTAAATAAAGGGTCTCATAAACTCCTTTACAATATACATGAAAAACCATATAGCAAAGAACCAAAGGATCATCAGAACACCAACATGTATAAAGAAAAGTCTTACATAACATATTCCTTTTGTCATTGCATTTTCACTGTGGCATTCATGTCAATTAAATAAAATACAGAAATATTGAGGTCTCTTCTCTAATATTATGTGCAGCACAGTTGTAAATCTGTATTAGTAAAGCAAATTTTCTTAGCAAGAAAATCTATACAAAGATGAAGTCATTGACTTAGATCACTCCCCACCAAAAAAAATCAGAAATATTATTCGAATATAATATAGATACTCAAAACATATTCTATTCAATTCCTATGACTAGCTGCTTCAAAACATGGAAACCCTTTCAAGATCCATCCTTTTCTTATTTCTTCTCCAAGTTTCAGGATAAAAACTACTATAACTCAGAAATTTAGTTCTCAGTTTCTCCCAGTAAGGAACTGAGTTCAAGGTTTTGCTTTTAGCATTTTTCCCCAATCATTGAGCCTACACCACTGATAGCTTAATTTCTCATTGACTCAGCAGAGGAAATTCAAAGCACCCAAGACTCTTGTTTGAATAAACTGAGCATTACCAGGTATTTGAAAGGAACCTCTGTTCTGGTATTCTGCATGTCTCTTCTTCCAACATCTTTGTATCCTTAGTCCTGGAACAAAGTCTTTTGGGCTTCCCAACTGGGAGAGTGTTCCTTGCTATAAAGTTTTCTTCAAAAGCAAAAAGTATGTTGTGGCATGAGGAGGGAGTAAGCTGTTCCCACTCATTCACTATTTTATCTCCCTTTTGTCCTTAAAAACCATTAACTAATGATGCCCTTTGCACAAATGCCCTGTCATAACTGCTGTATACATCCCCACTGACTAGGATATCTATTAAAGAATCTAAATCATATTTGAATTTAAGTTCAACAAACATTTATTAAGTATCTATTGAGCTCAAGGCACTTTGTAAAGTATTGAATATTTACAGATAAAAGCAAAGTAGCCCCTCTCTCCTCTAGAGTTTACATTTTATTGGGTTATGAGGGTGGTGGGAGGAATACAACATGTATGCAGATAAATAAACAAAAATATAGACAAAATAATACAAAATGATTTCAAGAAAAATAAATTTACAACCATGGATCTCAGTTTTGGGGAAAAGTTCCCCCACTCAATTTTATTAAGTAGAAATGAGCCAATCAGACAATTGAAAATAGAGCAGAGGTGCCTGAAGAACTGGGCCATTTGATATTAGCCATTTGGCAGGTCATTTATCAATAAACTGGAAAAAAGTGTTGTATCAAATCAATTGACACTATTTTGGTGATAGACTAAAATCAAATGATGAATTAGGTTTAGACATGAATTCATTGGATAGCCAACATACAGGATTAGGCCTCTGAAAAACTGTAAAATAGATGAAATTGGTTTTCAGTGCCACCACCCCACCCCACTCCCACAAGCCTATCTTACTTGGCCATTTGGCATTTCAATCTTTATCAAAATTTATTACAAATTAAGGATGTTACATCCATCATATTAATTCTTTAATAAGTGAGCAAATTTAATGTTGAGTCCTACAGATGTATTTCATTTTAAGTCATTTCCATTTATGAGAAATCATGGGTTTCCTTATATATGTATACCTCCATTGAAAGAGTGTCAAGCATAAATGAGCAAAACAAATTAAATGTTTATCAGGGGAGTTTTTCTAATACCTCAGAAGTCCCAAACAATAGGAAGTTCCTGTCCAGTTTGACTTCTGTGGAGATATTCGTGCCTTCAGTTAATCAACATTGTAAAGAATCAACCAACACAAAACTAAGGGGTACCCACAAATTTGAGAAAAGGCTAAGAAAATTATGATTTATGAACAAAATGGAATACTATTATTTTCTAAGAAGTGAAAAAATAGATGATTTCAGAGAAACCTGGGAAGACACATGGGGATATGGAGAGTCAAGAAAATAGAACCAGGAAGATAATTTATATTATAATAACATAATAGTAAAAATTAATAGTTTTAAAGAACTTAAGAACTTTGATCAACACAATGTTAAAGAAGACTTATGTCAAAAAAAATGTCACCTCCCTCTTGACAGACAGGTGAGGGATTAGAGATGCAGAATAAGCCATATATGTCGAGTAGGGCCAATATAGGAAATTATTTCACTTTATGCATAGCTAGACCTTTGTCTTCCCAATGTGAGTGGGACAGGAGAATAAATGTTTAATCATTGAAAAAGATAAAATTTAATTTAAAAAAGAATCATCCAATAAATCAGCTCTTATATGTTATTTTGGATATTTTGTTTTTGTTTTTGTTTTTTAGCAAAGGGAGAAAGCAAGATTGAGTTATTCCATTCCTCAGAACTTTCAGGAGAGTCAATTGCTAATGATATATCCAAGATACATACTTATATAAGATATCATTGACAATAAAAGCACAATGCATGCTGTAAAGAATGATGACTAGGATGATTTCAGAAGAGCTGAAAAGGCCTACATGAACTGATACAAAATGAAATAAGTAGAACCAGGAAAACATCATACACAATAACAACAATATTGTGGAATGATCAAATGTGATAGACTTTGCTATTATCCGAAATACAATGATCTAGGACAATTCTATAGGACTTATGAAAATGAGGGCTATTCACCTCCAGAGCAGGAATTGTTGGAGTTGGAATACAGTTGGAAGCATACAAGTTTTCAATTGTTTATTTGGGTTTATGTTTTGGGGTTTTGGTTTTATAAGATTATGCACTTTCAAAAATAATGAACAATATAGAAATAGGTTTTACATGATAATTCATGTATAACCCAGATCAAATTGCTTTCCAGCACAGGAAGGAGTAAAGGAAGGGAGTTAGATAAGTTCAATCAGATAACTTAGGAAAACTTGTGTAGAGATTTGTTATAACATGTAATTGGTAATAAATAAATATTGAAAAAAACAAAATAAATAAAACAAAAGCACAATACTAGAAATGGACATTTTTAGTGAGGGTATTTTCCAAGGCAAGATTTGGCAAGTCTGTTAAAATATGCATATTAGTGACATGAATTTCTCAGTTCACCTCATCAGATCACATCGTGGTAAATAATCAGGGGATGCCCAGTACAGGATAAGTAATATATGTCATCTGCTTTTTGACTTTGTACCAGGAGGCTTAGGATTCATATCCATTTATAACCAACAAGGAGAGAGGATCAATTTGTTTGTAAAAGATAAAAAATTCAGCTGGTTATGAAAGGTATCTGAAAAATTGTTCCTTAAAGTTGATAATTTCCATTTCTCACTTTCACTGAATGATCAAACAAGTGTCATTGGAGGGGGTGGAAGATAGATAGATGAATGGATGGATAGATAGATAGATAGATAGATAGATAGATAGATAGATAGATAGATAGATAGATAGATAGATAGACAAAAATATGCCTAACATTTATCAAGTGTTTACTATATACCATGTTTCTTTCTTTTTTTCAAACCTTTACCTTCCATCTTCTAATCAGTTCTGTGGATTGGTTCCAAGGCAGAAAAGCATTAAGAGCTAGGCAAAGGAGGTTAAGTTACTTGCCCAAGGTCACACAGCCAGGATGAGTCTGAGGTCAAATTTGAACCCAGAACCTCATTCTAGGTCTGGCTTTCAATTCACTGAACTAGGCAGCTGCCCTCAACCAGGTCCTTTCTTAAGCACTAAGAATACAAACACAAGTAAACAAGATAATCCCTACCCTCAAAGAGTTTAAATTCCAATGGAGTAAGATGATTTATAAATGCATGTAGGAAATGGGACAGAGAAAGAAAGAAAGGGTGTAAGGTGAGGAGAAAATAGTCCAGAGGGTGATTGAGATAGAAGTTAAGTAAGCATGATTGAGATATTTCCTTAAATGACAATTAAGAAAAGGAAGTTATCAATAAAGAGAGCATGACTCCAGACTGGAGGTTTCTCCAACAGGTCAAGAAAGCTGGCAAAAAGGTAGAGATAAAAGTTTGTTGAGCTAGGCAAGCTAAGAGTAAAGAGAGCAAGGCTGGGACCTCTTCTAAAATGAAAGTCAAAAACAATGCAACCAAAATCAGAAGGGAAACAACAAACTGGGGAAAAAGTCTTTATAATAAAAAACTCTGAAAGAGGTCTAATTACTCAAATATACAAGGAGCTAAATCAATTGTATAAAAAATCAAGCCATTCCCCAATTGATAAATGGGCAAGGGACATGAATAGGCAATTTTCAGATAAAGAAATCAAAACTATCAATAAACACATGAGAAAGTGTTCTAAATCTAATAATTAGAGAAATGTAAATCAAAACAACTCTGAGGTATCACCTCAGACCTAGCAGATTGGCTAAAATGATAGCAGGGGAGAGTAAAGAATGTTGGAGGAGATGTGACAACATTGGGACATTAATGCATTGCTGGTCAAGTTGTGAACTGATCCAACCATTCTGGTGGGCAATTTGGAACTATGCCCAAAGAGCTCTAAATGACTGCCTGCCCTTTGATCCAGTCATACCATGGCTGGGTTTGTACCCCAAAGAGCTCATAGATAAAAAGATTTGTACAAAAATATTTATAGCCGCACTTTTTGCGGTAGCAAAAAACTGGTAAACAAGGGTATGCTCTTCAATTGGGGAATAGCTGAACAAATTGAGTTCAATTTATGTGTGTCAAAATATGCTAGTGATGGAATACTATTGTGCTCAAAGGAATAATAAACTGGAGGAATTCCATGTGAATTGGAAAGAACTCCAGGAATTGATGTAGAGTGAAAGGAGCAGAGCCAGAAGAACATTGTAAACAGAGACTGATATACTGTGGTAAAATCGAATGTAATGGATTTCTGTACTAGCAGCAATGCAATGACCCAGGACAATTGTGAAGGATTTATGGAAAAGAACACTACCCACATTCAGAGGAAGAACTACAGGAATGGAAACACAGAAGAAAAACAACTGCTTGAACACATGGGTTGATGCAGACATGATTGGGGATGTAGACCCGAAACGACCACACCAGTGCAAATATCAATAATATGGAAATATGTCTTGATACATGACACATGTTAAAACCAGTGGAAATGCACATCAGCTATGGGGTGAGGGGGGTTAAAGGGGGTTGAAGGCAAAAGAAAGAACATGAATCATGTAACCATGGAAAATTTTTTCTAAAAAATAAAAATAAAAATGAAATGAAATGAAATGAAAGTCAAAATGCATACTATCCAACCATAGAAATGTAAGATAAAAATAAAAGTTGGAAAGGATCTGGGATCAAATCTCATCACTCTCAATTATTACTTGTGTGATCTTTGGCAATTTACTCTACCTACCTTAGTCTCAGTTTTCTTACCTATAAAATGAGAAAGTTGAACTAGATGGTCTCTGAGGTCTTTTCTAGTTCATCAACAAGAATTGACTAGAAAAAGTTATTGTTTGAAGATGGAAATCATAGATTGCATCACAATAAGTCAAATATTGGGGTATGATTCTAAGTTCCACTTTGGATAATATTATGAAATTGGAGGGAAATCATAGCAATTTTATTTTCAGCAGTTTCAAAGAAAAGACATGCAAGGCAAAGAAGAAAGGAAAGGAAAGGAAAGGAAATGAAAGGAAAGGAAAGGAAAGGAAAGGAAAGGAAAGGAAAGGAAAGGAAAGGAAAGGAAAGGAAAGGAAAGGAAAGGAAAAAGGAAAGGA
>NC_058132.1:282493723-282556262 GCF_016433145.1 Gracilinanus agilis | reverse complement strand
AGTTTGTTGGGAGAGGGTAAGTGGGTTAAAGAATATTCTATATTTGGACTAAAATGTTAATAATTAGAACAACTGGAAAATCATAGGCTGAATTTTGTCTCTTTGTATTTTGTGTATTGAACTTAAAAATAAGCCTACCCCAGGCAAGAATTCTTAAATGCTTTTTCTTTTAATTTTTTTTTATTTTTTTAAACCCTTAACTTCTGTGTAGTGGCTCATAGGTGGAAGAGTGGTATGGGTGGGCAATGGGGGTCAAGTGACTTGCCCAGGGTCACACAGCTGGGAAGTGTCTGAGGCCAGATTTGAACCTAGGACCTCCCATCTCTAGGCCTGGCCCACAATCCACTGAGCTACCCAGCTGCCCCCCTTAAATGCCTTCTTCATGATATATAGCATGAAGGATAAAATAAGATGTTAAAATATATTTTCAGGAAAGGCAATTTTTTCTGGAAAACTTGACTCAATATAACAGCATCCACAAAAAAAGGTGAGAAAACACTGGTGTCAAAAACACTGCCTCCTGTATACATTTACACTAATCTTGTTCTCCTACCAGATGTTTGTTTTCTGATAGCTAGATAGATATAGCCTTTCCATTATAGGTTGTCCATAAGTTAAGAGACCTAGCTGGCTTCCACATGGCACAAATATTTTTTCATCATTCTTCAAAGGTAAAATCTCTATCAGGTTGGATGCCAGTTTCTACTCAGTTATTATTGCTCAGTTTAGTTTCATGTCTGACTCTTCATGACCCCATTTGGGATTTTCTTGGCAAAGATACCGGGAATGGCTTACCATTTCCTTCTCCAGTTCAATTTACAAATGAGAAAACTGAGGTAAACAGGTTAAGTGACTTGCTTGGGGTCACACAGCTACTAAGTGTCTGAGGCTGAATTTGATCTCAGGTATTCCTGACTGCAGACCCTATTTTTTAACCACTACACCTTCTAGCTGCCTACTCAGAGAGACTTAGAATAACAGAAATACTCTGAGTAGAACTCCATGCAAAGTTGGAGAGCCAGGAGAGGAGAGCTGGTTTACATAGCCTATAACATACATTGATTTGGTCATATTGCTCATCTCATCCAAAAGTGTCAGTGGTTCCCTATTATTTATAGAATAAAATTCAAGTTCTTGGGCTGGCATTCTAGTCTTTCCAAACACCCCAAACTGACAGTCATATTACATATTTTGCTCCATACACTTTGTACTTTGTCCAAACTGAACTTTTCTCTGTTTCCATATTTGCTCCATTACTTTACAATTCTATGCCTTTGCTTGAGCTACTTCCTATATATTGACTGTTTCTTGCCATTGTTGAATCATTATCCAAATAAATACCAACAATCTGAATAGCATTAAAGCTAATAATAGCTACTAACATTAGATAATACTTTATTGCAGAGGGCTTTACATATCATTCAATTTTCCCAACACTTTGAGGCAAGTGCTATTGTTTTCCCCATTTTATACTTGAGGAAACTGAGACTAGCAGAAGTTAAATATTTTTCCGGGATCACAAAGCTAGTATATGTAAAAGGCAGAATTGGAACTCAGGACTTCCTGATTTCAAAGATAGTCTTGTCTCTACTACATTATGTTGCTCATTTTATAGGTGATTAAACTAAAGAAAGTGATTTGTCCAGGGTCAAACAGCTGACACAATTCTATCTTAGGACTTCCTATTCCAAGTTTAGCTACATTTCCATCATAGTCATAATGAAAACTGAAAGGAAAGAATAAATTCTAGAGAGATTTAAAAAGAATAGTTAATCAGTTTTCAAATCTTGCCTCATCAATAATCTCACCTAAGGTAAAGGATTCAAAAGTAAGGGTTAGAAGTCATGGCAGGGATCTTTATATGAAAATCCCAGAGAAAGGGGAGTAGTTGTGACTAAACAATCTTCAAAATCAGTTTTAATATTATTTTCATAGTCTATTTTATCCATTGCTTAAGATCTTTAAACTAGCTCTATAAGATCATTCATTTCCTTCCTCTGCATATTATTGATCCCAATTCCCCAATGGTGCCACGAACAAGCCAAAGAGCAAAGGGTAGTGGAAGGGGAGGAGAAAAAAAAACACGAAAAATAATAATATCACTTTACAACATCCTCTACTTGTGTCCTGGCATCAGGGAAAACCATTCATCTCTGATGACCAGCCAGAAATTCTTCCCATGATGCTCTGCTGTCCACCCCATCCTCCAAAAGGGCAATTCTGCTCAATATCCCTCACTCTGAAATCATAAGGCCCCACTTTACTTTCCTGAATTTGAACCTCAGCTGCAGTCAATTATAATAGTAGAAATCTTATGAAATATGTTGGCAAAACCTTGGAATTTGTTCCTAAAACCTTGGTGATTAATAATAAATGCTGAGCTTGGCCAGTTCCCTTGACACCAAGTGATTCATTGTGGATGATGACAGAGAAGTGGAACTACATCACTGTAGACAGCAGAAAGAAGGATAAATGCAAGTTTGATTAAATTATTAGAAGCAATGACTGCAACTAAGTAGTCTGACATGCTAAAGAATGGATGTTTGATACTGCCTCCTGTGCCATTCACTACCAAATGTATGCCAACCAGATCTATACAGCACTGCATTTTAAACTATAACCGGTGGAGACTTATGTTGCCCATACTAATCTTCAGAGTCAGGGGACTAAAGTGCTTTCCTTTGACTTGTCTTTCAATATTAACAGGCAGCTTTTTCATAGTCAGTACCTTACTAGCCCTATACCTGGAGAGACCAGAGAAGAAGGAACCATCTTGGGCACTGCATAGCGCTATTGTTCAAATAAGTTTGTCCCATTCAGATTTTCCCTTACCTATTTAATATGCATTAGGTTCCCAGAGATCAAGGATTCCGTTTTAGTAGCAAGTATTAGTTTTGAATGGGGATTGTTTTTTGCCTTTTTCAGATGAGTAATTTAATTAGCTGTGATCCTGCATCTGCATCCTTAATGTAGAATGTGTGATGGGCATAAGGGGAGAAAAATCATGATCACTCAAACTCAGAAACCATGTAATGAAATTCAGGCGCCCAAATACATCCCTATAAGAAATGAATTTCAATGATCTGAGTGAAAATTTCACATGAATCAGAGCCCAGGATTGATGCTTATATCTGTGCTGAAAATGATATAAACAGGAATTGGCATTACCATCAAGCTTATGAAATTTTCAGCAAGACTTAAGAGTTTGGCCTACATAAAAGGCAAAGTAGTAATTGTAGAAAAAATAAAGTGAGAGCAAGTTTCACCCAAAAAAGAACTTTGTAAATACTACTATAATGTATAAATCATCATCTCCATCATCATCATCGCCATTCATCTTCTACCACTTATGGTGAAGAAGGAGCCATGAAATGAGAGCAGAGACTAATGAATAGAAGAATGATACCACAAGAAGAGCATGGGATTCAGAATCAGACTTGGGTTCAAATCAAGTCATACAGATGACTGTATAACCTCAAACAAGTCACTTCTTTAGACATAAGCTTCAAAATGAGGGTTTGGGTAAAATGACTATTAAGATCCCTTCAAGCTCTGAATCTGTGAATCTATGAAATCAAGGTCTAAGTCCTACTGCTGACATTATAGGATGATGGACAAGCAACTAAATGTTTCAATGCCACAGACAACTCTCTGAGATTTAGTATAGAAGATTTGATGATCTGCATAAGCATTGGGCATTTCCACACTGGAAGTTCCCCACACAGGACTTAAAAAAAAAAAGCAAACAAAAGAAAAATTCTAGAGCAGTGTTAGGAAAATTTCAGAAGCCTCACATTCAAATATATTCTAAGACATTTGAAAATCTCCCTGTGACACAAATTCCCATTCTTGCAATAATTCCTTTCCAAATCACATTTTTAAAGATATAACTTTGATATAACAAAGGCGAGCAATCACAGTGATGGCAGAACTGATAAGACTGGTCATGCCAAAGTGCCAGCAGAAGTGATACAGGTAGGAGAAAAAATAACATCACGAGATGGAAGTGTCCAGTAATAGAGAATTTCTTTGCCCTTGCTTTATTTATTTCTTTGTTTGTTTTTCATACAGTGAGCTCAATGTTTTACCACTGATTTTATCTGGAAGCCATTAGCTTGTGATGATGGTAAGATCCCACGAGGCTTCCACTTAATTATTAATGTCTATGCACAGTGCAGATTGAGAGTGGAGTAATATAGAGAAGAAAAGGAGATAAATAACTTTTGCCCTTTCAGGAAATGGCTGAAGATAGCCCACATTGACAAAAGACCCACAGCCATGACCTATGTAAACATGGCTTGTGTTATTTCTAAATGCAAACCTCTCACAAAAGGCACTTCAGTAACAATAATTTCTCTAAAGACCTAGGAGAGGCAGGTGAGGCTCTTTATGAGCATTTTATTTACTATGGCTCTTAAGGAACCATGCCATTTGAGAAGGGTTATTGGAGTCCGCTTCAGAATCATGAGCACGGCCCTACCAACAGCTTTTCTAATTGAATCTCAAAAGACTGTAATTGTGTTCCACTCTGTAGTCAGCCTCCATTCCATGTGGATACAGTCGGTTGTAGGTAATCAGATTACTCATGGGTTACTGCCTGCAGCCCGTCAGAGAGTGCCAAGAGTGAGAATGCAGCATGTTCTAGGGTTAATGAAGCCTAATGTGGTGCCAATATCATACTGTGCCATTGCCTGCAGAGTGAGAAAGGATTATATCCCATGTTAATATGCCATCTGACCCGTGCCAGAGAGGCAGTCTAAATCACTGAATAAGTATGTAAGTCACTACAGACAAGCGTTTGCCAGCTCTCTCACGGCTGTGAAAACAAGTTGTTCCTTCACTCATGAATCTTCACTTTGGTGTTCTTTAAAGCACAGTTTCCACATTGGCTTCTCTCTCTCTCTCTCTCTCTCTCTCTCTCTCTCTCTCTCTCTCTCTCTCCCCTGGATAGGCCATACATTGGATTCCCTGTGCTAGGAGCAAATGCTGGGAAAGTCACATGGTTGATGACAGAATGATCCAAATTTTTCTTAGGAATATACTCTGGAGGGGGCAGCTGGGTATCTCAGTAGATTGAGAGTCAGGCCTAGAGATGGGAGGTCCTAGGTTCAGATCTGGCCTCAGACACTTCCCAGCTGTGTGACCCTGGGCAAGTCACTTGACCCCATTGCCTACTCTTACCACTCTCCCACCTAGGAGCCAATATATAGAAGTTAAGGTTAAAAAAAAAAAAGGAATGTACTCTGGGGAAGCATCTTCCACCTTCCCATCATCCATGGATGAGTACTTTTCTATAGACTTGAGCTTTGTTGATTGGTGGCTATAGTGGTTATGCTTTGGTACTCAGACAGTTGGCACCATTTTCTTACTGCTGATTAGACTTCCTAATTTCCATTCCATCTAAAACCTCCAGTATGAAGTGAATATGGCCGAAGAAGATACTAACAGAGCAAGGAACAATCAATTCATGCCACAAAATTCATTCCAATGGCAGAAACTATGAATGGTGCTGGCTCTCACTGTGTAACTGAGGCTATTTAGAACAATGAATCTGAATTTTTTTGGATACCTTCATCTCTATCATGTTCTCAGCTCCTATTATTGTTCTATTTGTGGGAACCTCCAAGAAAAACTTGGAGAAAATAATGTGGGGGACTAATTTGAAAGTAAAGGTCTTTATCTGCTATCTGAAATTCTTTAGTAGAATCCAAAAAGGAAAATTATTTTAAATATCTCTAAATATTAACAAAGAACCCATAAATTTGCATGTAAATTATTCCTTTTCCTATAATTTAGAGTCAAAATATGGATGAACTATGATCCTGGTATTGATATTATTTTTACTTTTTCAAAGGAATTAAAGATGAAAGACAAGAAAGGAAAAGAACGAATATTTTCTATTTTTTAAAAATCTTAGAGATGGCTTCTTAGGGTACAACCTTACACCTAACAGACTGGCCAATATGGTAGCAAAGGAAAGTGATAAATATTGGAGGGGGTGTGGCAAAATTGGGACACTAATACATTGCTGGTGGAGTTGTGAATTGGTCAAACCATTCTGGAGGGCAATTGGAACTATGAGCAAAGGGCTTTAAAAGAATGCCTACCCTTTGATCCAGTCATACCACTGCTGGGTTTGTATCCTAAAGAGATAATAAGAAAAAAGACTTGTACAAAAAAATTTTAGCTGTGCCCTTTGTAGTGGCAAAAAATGGGAAAATGAGGGCATGTTGCTTGATTGGAGAATAACTGAACAAATTGTGGTATCTGATGGTGATGGAATATTATTGTGCTGAAAGGAATAATAAACTGAAGGAATTCCATGTGAACTGGAACGAGCTCCAGGAAATGATGCAGAGTGAAAGGAGCAGAACCAGGAGAACATTGTACACAGAGATTCATACATTGTGGCACAATCAAATGTAATAGACTTTTCTCCTAGCAGCAATGCCATGACCCAGGACAATGTAGAGGAATTTATGAAAAGGAACACTATCCACATTCAGAGGAAGAACTGTGGGAGAAGAAACACAGAAGAAAAACATATGATCTATCACATAGTTTGATAGAGATATGATTAGGATTTTGATGTTAAAAGATCATTCTACTGCTTTTGAACAATGATGCATGTATAACCCTGTGGAATTGCTTGTCACCTCGGGGGAGGGTGGGCAGGGGGTGGGAATCATGCATCATGTAACAATGGAAAAATCTTCTAAATTTAAAAAGGGGGGAAACAAATAGCTTCTTAATATGCGTGAGCAAAATGTCAAGGGAGCATGCATCCACAACAAAATTCTAATTAAGAGAAAGTTACTGACTTTAAAATGTGACTGAAGAAGAAAATATCTCCATATTGCTTGAAGTCAAATTAGGATAATGTTCCCACTGAAATTTCAGAACCTGGAACAGAAAAAGAAAGCTATGGTTCAGTGGTTAGAGAAATGTGTCTGGAGTCAAGAAGACCTGAGTTCAAATCCAGTCTGACACTTGTTAACTTGTGACTCTGGGGAAATCATTTAACTTCTGATTGGCTGACAAAAAGACACTCACCAGATCCACTAAAGAAGGAAACAACAAACTATTCCAATATTCTTGTCAAGAAAACCACATGAGAAGCTCATTCATAGGATCATAGAAAATCAGACATAATTGAACAACTTAACAAGAAGAACAGAAAGCATAACTGCTGTATACTTCTTGGGAAAAATTTTAAATGATCCTCTTCTTTTTCATACATATATTTTTGTACTTTCATTCAAAATATTTATTAAGTATCTACTATGGGCAAAACTCATCTACCAGTAGTCTCTGTGGGAAGTCATGGCTTGCCTTCAAGGAGTGATTTCCAAGTCTTTTAGAGTATTTACTCTCTTGTGAAGTTTTAGATGCCACCTCAGATTCTCCTGTGTACAACTTTCTCCACTCTTTGCTTTGATTCTTCATCTAGGATGAGATGGGCTTTGACCAACTTAGGAAACATTTCAACATTGGACCACTCCACAAAACATTCAAGCTCTACCTACAGGGTATTATCTACAGATACATCAATGTTTTCAATCAAAACATTTAACATTTTCAGTTTTAGTTTTGTTGGTGCTTCTGTATCATAATAAATCCACATCTCTACAGCAGTTGTTTTTCCTGCACGGGCAAGTAGGTTTCTTGGCTTCCCCAAACATCAGTTTCAGCGTGGTCTAGATCACTGATGGGTAAACTATGGCCCATGGGTGAGATGTGGCCCCCTGAAATGTCCTATCAAACTGGGCCAGGACATTATTCCTAAACTGATGAATACAATGAGTAGGATACAATACAATGAAACTTTGAAAGAATTGCCTTAGAAACAGACTGACAAATGAGCATTTTCTTTCCTTTGGTCCCCTCTTTAAAAAGTTTGCCCATCCCTGGTCTAGATGATACCTAAATCTCCACAACAGTTGCCATACCTCTCTCCTTTCTCCTTTCTACTCCACTTCCAGTACACAGTTCCACAAGGACAGCAAATGCACTAACAGGCTGACACATTTTGAGCAATGATAATCTACCAGAACTCACTCTTTAAAAACTAATATACCCCCACCTTCATTAAAGTGATTTTGAATTCCCAGTTGCCCTTGTTCAAACCTCATTCATGCTCCACCACTGTCTGGGGCCTTATTTCCATCCCCTTTGAACAAATCCCACAATTGTCTTTCTCAAAAGTCTTCTCCCCTTTCCTCTATACTTGCTAGAATGTTTGTTCCACTGACAATAAACTAGTTTTTCATCTAAAACCTTTCTTTTCTTGCTCTCTCAATGTCACTAGACTCACTGAAACATGGCTCCATCCTGATTTCTCTTATGAATCCGTGGACCTTCTTTTTAGTACTGACTGTACTTTCATTCACAGTCACTGATCATGAATGGATAAAATCTCAGGCTCTCTCTACCACCATTATTCTGTAACTTCTTTTTCTTAGAAGTTCATTCAATTCCTATTTATCTCCCTATCGCATTTTTTGTAGTTATCTACCAACTCCCATGCCATTCTCCTGCCTTCCTTGATGATTTAAATGCTTGATTTACAGTCTTTCTCTCCTGCCCAATACTTGTCTGCATTTCTGGGGACTTATTCCTCAAAAAATTGATAATTGCCAATTCCTCATCTTCTTCATTTCCAATAACCTATTCCTTCTCCTACTTTCAAGTATGCACAGATATTAGTCATCCCCTTGACTTCATCTTTACCTTCAAGTGTTCCTCTTCTAATTTCATGAACTTCAAAAATCACACTCTTTCTCATTCCACCTCTCTCTCTGTCTTGCAACCCATAATTCTGTATTTCATCCTCATCATGACCTAGAATCTTTCATTTTTTCCCACATGATTACTCATTCACTGATTATATTTTCTTCCCTTCCTATCTTAACCCCTTATTAAGCCAGTTTAAACTACTATCTTGAGTCTTCTATCACTTTATCCTATCAAAGATCTCCATCCACTGACTTCACTCCTACTGAAATACTGCTAAATGAAGTTGAAGACAATTAAAAAAAATCCAGCACAGATTTATATGACTAATCTCTACTGATCCCTCACTGCAGCAAAGCAATTCTTTTATGCCTCCTTAATTGATTCACTCTCCCATTCAGCTTTTCTAAAAATTTTTTATCCATCCTCCAGTCTCCCATAGTTCCCTCTCTTCCACTCATTTTAATTGAGAACCTCACTTCATATTTCATAGAAAATATTGAGACCACAAAATTATATATGCTAGATCTCTGGAAAATATTGATATGGGAAAAGAAAAGAATATATCCATTACAAAGTTGTAGAAGGCATGTGTAGGAAGCCAATAAGAGAAACAGAGTCTCAAAATGATAAAAATCTGAGACTCTTCTTTTGACCCCTTTTGTGATCCACACCTTTTCTTGTTGAAAAGTATTGTGCCTTATTGAAAAGCTTTAAGCTCTTAGTAAACCAGTAGTTGAGAGGTTAACATTCTTCCCCTTTGGTCAGGAATGCAGTTGCTTGGTAAAGCCAAGACTGAAACCTTAGCAGGGGCACTTTGCCCAGATTTGGAATAAACTGATAGGTCTCAAAAGCATTGTTGGAGACAGTCAAGGCCAAGAAATCCAGGCACTTTCCATGCTACCAAAATATTTGCCAACTTGCCTTTCTGATAAGAACCCGGTCAAAATTCAGCCTTGGCCTTGTTCAATTTGGAAGCCACTGAGAATCTTTGTGTTTTGATATGACATAATTTGTAACTTCTGCACAAACCTGACATTTCAGGCGGGGTGGGGGGGTCTTTTTTGTGAAGTGAGTCTTGAAGTATATAAACTCCATGCTGCCAGAGACAGAGCTGGAAGCATGAGCTAAAAGATCTTCCATGTCCATTACTTCTTATCAACTAAGCCATCCTTATCAGATTATGTGGAGATGATAAATAGATTTTGACATTTTGGTGCCCAAACTGGGAAGTTGGAATGCTGGATATAGGTAAAGACTTGCCCTCCCCTCAGACAACTCCCAAATTATGACAGTTTAGTTTCTGCCCAAAGAAGGGCAAGAAATCTAGAGTTTTCAGAAATCTCCCTTTAAGGGAAGACACTAGAAATAAAGAATAGATTAACAGGATGGAACACAGTAAATCAAAGGAAAGAAATCTTTTTACTGATATAACTAAGCACACCCTCAGGAAATGGGGAGTAAAAATAAGTAAAGAACAGCTCACTAAATTTCTTGATCTTATTCAAAATTGTAGCTTGTGGATTCCCTTAGAATTCTGGCAAAAAGTTGGCAATGATTTGAAAAATTATTATACTGAGCATAGATCAGAACAAGTGCCAGTAAAAATTTCATCAGCTGATGAAAAAACAACTTTGTTATCTTGTCAGAATGCAGAGAATGAAATCTTTAGGGTTTCAGTGTTAGAATCAGAGGAGGAGGAAGTGGCTCATAGTAAATCAAAAAGGGGCTTTAAGGGGCAGCTGGATAGCTCAGTGGAGTGAGAGTCAGGCCTAGAGACAGGAGGTCCTAGGTTCAAAACCCGGCTTCAGCCACTTCCCATCTGTGTGACCCTGGGCAAGTCACTTGACCCCCATTGCCCACCCTTACCAATCTTCCACCTATGAGACAATACACCGAAGTACAAGGGTTTAAAAAAATTAATAAAAAATAAAAAATAAAGGGGCTTTAAAATTTGAATAAAAAAGCCACTAGCAGTGGACCCTCCCTCACCTGAAAACCTCTCTTCAAAAGAGGAAAGAGATAAAAGCTGAGGAACCTCTGCCACTCGAAGCTCCAGGTCCACAGCCACAGCCCTGAAAAGAGGGTTTAAAAGAACATTACAAAATGCTCCAAAGGAAGGAGATATGTCATTCTATTTACCAGTTATTTTTAGAGCAGATTAATTGGATGATGATGAAGAAGTAGCTCCCACATGGGAGCCTCTTCCCTACAAAGTGTTAAAAGAAATTAAGACAGCTTGGGCTTCAATATGGTCCTGCTTCTCCACACACTTTAACTTTGGTGGAGACTTTAGGGGAGCTTTGGATAACACTACTTAATTGGATTCACACAGCAAAGGGGACTACATTTTTTGGAAATCAGAATTTGATGAACTGGCAAAACAGAAGGCAACCATTAATAAAAAAGCAGGATATCAGAGTTACTAAAGAAATGTTACTTGGAAAAGATGAATGGGAATTACATGCTGATCAGATTAATTTACCTAAAGAAGCTCTAATTCAATGTACGAAGTGTGCCTTAGAGGCATGGTAAAGAACCCCCCAAAACTTTGCATTTGTGTAGAAGTTACAAATTATGTCATATCAAAACACAAAGATTCTCATTGGCTTCCAAATTGAACAAGGCCAAGGCTGAATTTTGACTGAGTTCTTATCAGAAAGGCAAGTTGGCAAATATTTTGGTAGCATGGAAAGTCCATGGATTTCTCGGCCTTGACTGTCTCCAACAATGTTTTTGAGACCTATCAGTTTATTCCAAATCTGGGCAAACTGCCCCTGCTAAGGTTTCAGCCTTGGCTTTACCAAGCAGCTGTATTCCTGACCAAAGGGGAAGAATGTTAACCTCTTGACTACTGGTTTACTAAGAGCTTAAAGTTTTTCAATAAAGCCACAATACTTTTCAACAAGAAAGGGTGTGGATCACAAAAGGGGTCAAAAGAGGAGTCTCAGATTTTTATCTTTTTGAGACTCTTTGTCTTATTGGCTTCCCATAGGCATGTTCACAAAAATTCACCATGTATTAATGTAGGACATTTAAAATCTCACAAACAGGGTAGCTAGGTGACTCAGAAGATTGTGAGCCAGGCCTAGAAATGGTAAGTCTTGAATTCAATTTTGACCTCAGATACCTATTAGCTGTGTGATCCTGGACAAGTCACTTGACTCTCATTGCCAAGCCTTTACCACTCTTCTACCTTGAAACCAATATACAATACTGATTCTAACATGAAAGGTAAGGGTTTTTTAAAAACTCACAAAAAAAGCAGAAAAGAATAAATATTAAATACATCTTTTATTAACCAAAGTGCAATAAAAATGACATTCAACAATGGGCATTTCAAGCAAAGATTAAAAATTAATTGGAAATTCAACAACTCCAAATTAAAGAATAATCAAATAACTATAGAAATAATAATTTCATTAAATATAATGATGATGTAACAAAATTTGTGGGATGCAGCCTAAGCAGTGTAATGGTGAGGCACCAGGGATGTTAACTATTATTATTAAAATATAACTAAATGGTTTTAGGGTTCACACTGGGTTGAAGGAGAGACAGGACCAACCAGGATAGGGAGACCAGGGTTTACTGCCAAGCTTTTAACTGTCACAGGAATGGCAGTTGGGCCAGGACCTATGGAACCAGCAGGCAGAAAGTAAAAGTATATAGCAGTTTAATTGGGGAAATAAAAATAAAGGATGGAAATAAGGGATTCTATACTTGAAACCTAAGGGCAAACCACAGGGGGCAGAGAAGGACTTAACTACACTATCCTATTTACCTAAGCCAGGCAGGGCCCAAAGGAAGCAGTACTAAAGTCACAGGTAAAGCTCCTTTAAACCTGGTTACAGCCAGGTTTGGTCAACTCAGCTAAAGGGCCTGAGGGTGGCTTTGGGGTCTCATGGTAAATCCAAGGATGGTCACAGGATGCCAGGAGCCAAGGTTATCCAAGGTACCCAGGTAGGGAGAGTGAGTTTGCAATTCTGTCCACCAGATCACAAACCACTTCTTCACTTGGTGCTGCTCTGCAGGTCTGTTGTCCACTGTTGAAAGCCTTCACCTCTCAGGATCCCAGGGAATCTGGATGCAGTTTTTCCCTAACTGAGATCTCCCAGGGTTAGCAACAGTTATGTCCCAACCACTAATGGAGTCTCTCTCAGAGCACAAACCCCACTTCCTGCTCCTTCATTCCATCTTGGAATTCTCCAGCCCTTCCTGCTAGGTCCATATAAACTATATGTAACTAATACTAAATAATCTTCCTCACAACAGCAGTACTTGGAGGAAAATGTACATCTCTAAACTGTTTTATCAATAAAAGAAAGAATAGTTCAATGAAAGGGGAATAGAACTAAAAAAAATTAATAAGCAAAAAAATATTTAAACCCTAATTAAATGCCAAAATAGAAATCCTAAAAATGATAAAAACAATAAGATAGAGAAGCCACTAGTAAATGTGATAAAGAAAAAAGAAAGAAAAAATTACCAATATAAAAAAGGTGAATTCACAAACAATGAAGAAATAAAATTAAGTATTAGGAGTTATTTTTCCTATTAAATGCCAATATAACTGGCAATCTAAATAAAATGCATGAAATTTACAAAAATGTTTCTCAGATTGGCAGAATATGAAAGAGAATATTCAAAACTTGTATTTGAAAAAAATGAAACATAAATTAACTTCCAAAGAAAAAAATCCCAGGATGAGAATGATTTCCAAATGAATTCTACAAAACATATAAAAAACAATTAATTCAAATACTACATAAAAGCAAGAAGGGATACATGAAAAAAATAGGTAAAGATGGGATCCTACCAAATTCTCCTTTGACAAAATATGGTCTTAATACCTTATCCAGAAGAGAAAAGAAAGAGAAATAAAATTATAGACCAAATTCTGTAATGAATATTGATACAAAAATTCTAAATTAAATAATAGCAAGGATTTTATAGCAAAATATCATAAACATATACTATGACCAAAGTGGATTTATGTCAGGAATTTCCAATCTATTACACTATACCAGTTATTTCAACATTAGGAAAATTATAAGCATAACTGACCATATCAATAACAAAACCACAGACTGGCCATATCACTTACATAAACAACATAAAAATAATATGATTATTTCAATAAGTGCAGAAAAAAATTCTGTCAAAATATAACACTTATTCCTATTAAAAACACTAATGGGGGCAGCTGGGTAGCTCAGTGGGCTTAGAGACAGGAGTTCCTAGGTTCAAATCTGGCCTCAGACACTTCCCAGCTGAGTGACCCTGGGCAAGTCACTTGACCCCCATTGTCTAGCCCTTACCACTCTTCTGCCTTACACAGTATTGGCTCCAAGACAGAAGGTAAGGGTTAAAAAAAAACACTAACAGGAATTAATAGATTTTTCTGTAAAATAATGAATAGTATCTGGATAAAACCAAGTGCAATCATTATCTGTAATGGAAAAAAAAAGCTAGATGTTTATTCAGTAAGATCAGGGGTGAAGCATGTATATCTACTATCATCATTATGCAATTCTGAACTAGAAATGTTAGCTATACCAATAGGACAGAGAAAAAGTTGAAGGATGATATGAGGATCATATGATGGCTTACCTAAGAGAACCTTACAGAGTCAACCAAAAACCAATCAAAACAGTTACTTTAGCAAATGTGCAGGATAAAAAATAAGCCAACAAAATCATCAGTATTTCTACATATTATCAACAAAATCCAATGGGCAAAAAAGAAAGAGAAATTTCTTTAAAAAAAAACTAAAGAAAATATAAAGTATTTGGAAGTCTATTTGTCAGGATACACACAGGAACTAAATCAAACACAATTGCAATGCACTCTTCACAAAAATAAAGACATAAAATAATGGAGAAATATTATTTTCTCATAGGTGGTCTGAGATAATATAAAATTGATAATGATACATAAAAAATTTACTTATCCATTGCCATACTAATCAACCTACCAAGGAAATATATTATGGAGCTAGAAAAAACAAAAACAAAATTCAACCAATGGTACAAAAATGTTAAAAATTATCAAGGGGATCATGAGAATAAAAAAGGAAAGCAAGGGGACCTCACAGCACCAAATTTAAAACTATATCACAAATCTGTAATCATCAAACTGGTATTGGATGAGAAATAAAGAAATTTATAGTTATAAAAAAAATTAGTCACACAAATAAAGAAATAAATGATCCAAATAACATTATATTTGATAAACCCAAAGACTCTAGCTTTTGGGCCAAGAACTCACTATTAAGTAAAGTACTATTGGAAAAACTGCTAAGTAGTTCGGCAGAAACCAGGTATAAACCAGCATTTTATACTATATACCAAGATAGTCTCAAAATTAGGACATGGAGGGTAATATCATAAGCAAATTAGTACAACATAGAAGAAATTACTTGTCAAATCTCAGAAGGGGAAACGTTCATGACTAAACAAGAGATGAAAGATTCACAGGAAGAATAATGGATAATCTTTTTCTTTTATTTCACACAAACAAAACAAATATAGCTAAAATTTAAAGGAAAGGAAGAAATTTGGAAATGTTTTTGCAGTTTCTCTTCTAGATCAGTATCATTTCTAACATATATAGGGAACCAAGTCAGATTTACAAGAAAATGAGTTATTTCCCAACTGATAATGGTCAAAAGGATTTTAATAGGCAGTTTTCAGAGGAAGAAAGTCAAGCTATCAGTAATTATATGAAAAAAATTCCAAGTCAATATTAAAGAAATATACACCGAAAAAGTGGAAACATTCATGACTCTTTTCTTTTAATTCACATCACTCAGAAGACTTTCTACCATTATCTTTTCTTCATGCCATCTAACAAAAAGAGCATCTTCATGCCAAGATAAACCTCTATATTGCCCAAATAATCCAATTCCATGCTATCTTCCCCAGCAGATTGCCCTATCATCCCCATTCTCTCACTTATCATCACTCTATCTATGGGATATTTCTCTGCCAAAACTGCCTTTTACTAGATACAAATAGGCCCGTCTCCCCATATTAAAAAAAATCACTTGACCTATCCAACCCCTATAGTGTTCATATTAAATCTCTCATTCATTTTGTGACTAAATTCCTAAAGAAGTTATAATTTGACAAACTGGAGTAACAATCCACCTACCATTCACGCTTCCACTTCTTTTCCTGCTATTCTCTTCTTTACACTCTGAAGTCTGGCTTCCGATCTGATCATTCAGATGAGATTTGTAATAAGGGAATAATCTAGTAGTTGTAATGAGGGGATACACAGGTAGGGTGATAAGGTAGTTGTAATAGGAATTAAGGCAGGTAAGGTTGTAATATGGGACAAGGCACTGTGGATAGGGGTTTTGTAGATCTCTAGGTCAGTAGGTGGGAAAGGAAGGTACAATGGTGAAGGTGGCAAATTGAGGTTGTAAGAGAGATAAGAGAATGACTGAGTTTAGGGAATATAAACACTGAGGTATAAAGAGTTGCAAGGGAGAGGATGAGGTATTTTGGGCAGGCAGCTGCAGCCTGGGAGACACAGACTGGGTACACAGGTTTGAGACAGAGACACTGAAGGGAAACAGACTGAGCCCTCCAGGTAGGAAGGGCACTTCTACAGACAAAGGTTAGGGCCATCCAGGAATGGCTTGAAACTGACTAGAGGGCTTTCTAGTCAGTTTCTCAGGTTCACAAAGGAAGAGTTCAGAGGAAGTAATAGGGATTACCATTTCCTCCAAAATGGACTCCTCCAACTCCCCTCAGGACCCAGAGAGAATATTATTCCTTTCTCCCCTTCTCCCTCTTTTATTAATCAACTAATGAACTAGCCAAAGGTTTGATTAAATGACAAGCAGGGTTTATTGAGTTTCAGGGTTGATTGTAAAGGACAGAGGGGTACAAGGAATCTCTAAAAGCCGCCTAGGGAAAGCTTCAGGTGGGGGAGGGACATAGGAATGTGAGACTGAGAAAGGACCTGCCTAACTCAGCCCCAGGAGGTTTTTGTTGCCTAAAAAGGGAAGGAAAGTTGCATACAATGATTCAAGAGATAATTTGTATCAAGGGTTAGCCCTACTTGACTATGGGGAAACTAAATTTACAAAGTTTGAAAGCTACCACCCAGATCCACCCTCCTTTCAAAAACCCACAGAAATTCAGGAAGGGAAAATGATGGAAAGGGAAGGTCAAGAAGATCCAAAAGAAATAGCTAAGCTAACAAATCTTAAGAGAAAAGCTGCAGAATAAAGGCCAGGTTTTCAGTCCAAAGACAGAGCACAGTTGACCCTCCTACTCTCATGGAGTCTCCAGGATCAACTGCCTCTCCTCAGGATTCTAAACCCTTTTCAACTGTCAGAAATTCTGCAGTAAGGCTTTTCAGGGTTAATATGCACCCTTTTGCACTACAAATTGCTCTCTCCAAAGTTGCTAATGATTTCATAATTGCCAAATCTTGTGAACTTTTCTTACTTCTCTGCAACCTTTGACATCATCTTCTCCCTGATACTCTCTTCTATCTATGTTTTCATGTTTCTCCTACCTGTTTAACTGTTTTCCTTCCCCTTATGAAGGGGATCAATGAGAATTAAAAAGGAAGTATCCTTTACTGGACACTTTCCAGGTCATCTTTACTAGCCCAGAATATCTCCCTTCTAGACCATATTCTCTGTATATACTATTTTGCTTAATGACTTCACCAGCTTCCAGTGATCCAACTATTATTCCTCTGCAAATGATTTTTATATTTATTTGTCCAGATCTATTTGCCAGTTTAACATAATTATTCTAAGTATAAGTTCCAAGGCAGATGAGTGGTAAGGGCTGGGCAATGGGTTGCCCAGGTTCACACAGCTAGAAAGTACCTGAAGCCAGATTTGATCCCAGGACCTCTCATTTCCAGGCCTGGCTCTCTATCCACTGAGCCACCTAGCTGCCCCCTCTATTTTATTCTTAAAGTCCTTTTATAAATTTGTTCTTTCCTCCATTTTCAATCTTCTTAAACCTTATGCCTCTCAAATCCTAATATGACCAAGTCATACTGGCTTTCTTGTTATTCCTCCCAAATGATACTGCATTTCCTAACTACAGGTCTTTTCATTGGTTGTGCCACTTGTCTGGAATTTTCTCCCTCTTTATCTCTGTCTCCTGACTTCTTTTGCATCCTTCAAATCCCACTTTCTACAAGAATCCTTTCTCAGCGCTCATTAATGTTAGGGTCTTCCCTCTGAGATATCTACAGCTTGTATCTTGTTTGTACATACTTGCTGTCAAGTTGTATCCTATATTAGATTTTGAGCTCCTTAAGAGTAGGGGTTATTTATTTCTTTATTTTATCTTTCTTTGTACACCCAGTACTTAAAGTTTTTGGTACATGTTATGTGCTTGATAAAAATGCTTATTGACTTTGATTTATATCATCTAGCAGTATATAGATCTTGCACATACCTCTGAAAATGAAAAATGAATTGGATTCAGAAGTAAATGAAGGGATAATATACAGGATTCTCTCCTTTGGCAAACTGAAAATTTCCTTTGATAACCCCAACTTTTTCATAGAGCCACAGGCCTATATTTTCAATACCAATATTCTGTCAATATTCTGTCAGAGATTCTGTATGTCTGAGAGCATCAGAAACCTCAAGGGTCAAAATAATTTAAAATGGGTCACATGCATAGAGGATGATTCCCAGAAGGCCACAACATATTGGAAAAAGGAATTGTGAAGAAATAACAGAATTCTTTGTTACTGAGAATCAGGAATTTAGAGATGGAAGGGCTTCTAGAACAATATTTGTATTTTACAGAATAGGGAACTAAGCCTCAGAGAAGTTAAGTGATCCAAAGTTACATAGAGTATCTATGGTAAGATTTAAACCCAGTTCCTCTGAAACCAAATCCAATGTTCTTTCCACTGGGCCATATTGTTTTATAAGGATATCGTTAAAGTTTTATCAAAAAAGATTAACTAATCAATGATGAGAATAAGTGATAACTAATAGAATCTGTCTCTACTGCTAGCCTTACAAAAGCAATAAAAAGAGGAAAATCTATAGAATGTCAGATGAATGGTAGAAGTTTGAGAAAAGTTTTCTTGATTCCAAGTCCATCACTCTATCTAGTAAGCCATATAGGTGATTTCTTCAAGTAGGTTATGGTAAATATTGAATTTTTCAGAGTGAGCACCCTCACACTTATTATTTAATTGCTTATAATAATCATAAATAATGATTATAATATGTTGAACACTCTGATACAGATGAGAATTAAGCATAAAGCAGTTTTGTTTCAGTTCATAGTTGCAGAAGTGCCCAAGGACCTCACAGTTTTGTCAAGGGAAATATTATTTTATAATCAAAGAACTTCTAGCATATGCTCTGAGCAAACTTTCCCAGAGTAAGCTGCCATATCTCTACTGCAGAGTTTTAGTGATAATGTTAGAGGGTTAGGGTTTCTCTTCTCTAATGTCAATAGCTTCAGATCCCTTTTCATGGACCACACTGTTAGCCACCAATAACTAGGAACCCAATTAAATTTGACTACTTACCATCATTTAGCTTTTGCAAAGGGACATTAACGTCAAAGATATAGCAATAGAAGGACAAACATTTTTTCCTAATACCTTGAGATCCATTTTCCTCTATACCACCTCAGTTCTGGAGAGAGTGGCTCAGACAGCACAGTTTCTACATAAATTTCACCTACATATATATGGCATCGATGATGGATAAGTGTCTCAGCTACCCTAAGCAAAACCCAAGTGTCATTCCACACTCCTTGGAGAATCAATGCTGGGCCAAATGCAAAATCCAGTAGAACTCAACTCTCAGAATTCCAGGCCTCAAGTGTTTTGTACTTTTGACATTTAAAACTCCCGAGATCAGTCAAGATGGCACAGTAGATGGAAAACTGGATCTGGTATCAAGAAGACCTCAATTAAAACACAGTCTCAGACACTTATTAAATGTATGACACTGGGAAAGTCACTTAACCTTTGCATAGTTTCCTCATGTGAAAAAGGCAGCTAATAATAATACCTATCCCTTAGGGTTATTGTGAAGATAAAATGAGACATTTATAAAGTGTTTTGTAAATCTTAAAGTGCAATAAAAAATTCTAGTTATTGCCATCATCATTATTAAATGTGTATCTCCTAAGTTCTAATACCTGAAATGAAAAAAGGACAAATACAGCCAAAGATTCTAGTACCATATTAATAGGGTTGCAGGTCAAACTTGCAGTTAAAGTGTCCAGTATTACATCCCTTAAAACTTTGTCTCTCAAGGCAGCTTGCTGACCCAAAAGATAGAAAGCCAAACCTAGAAACAGGAGGACCTGGGTTAAATCTGGCTTTAGACACTTTCTAGCTGTATGACCTTGGGCAAGTCACTCAATCCCAATTGCATAGCCTTTACCATTCTTCTTCCTTGGACCTGATATTTAGTATCAATTCTAAGATAGAAAGCATGCTTGTTTGTTATTTTTTTAATGAAACAAAACAAAAACATTGTCAATCACTGACACTAGCAGCAACAAAGCCAAACCAAGTTCAAAGGTCCAAATCAAGAAGATCAGGGATCAACTATAGTGCTTTGAAGATGCCTATGGTTTTACTTCTATAACTTCAAACAATCCAAAAGATTCACCAGGGGCTTAGGAAAGCAGAAGCAACAATAGCAGATTGTTGTTCTTCTGAGTCTGAGAAACAAACTACTCAACCTTTCCATGTCAGGAATCACCTTAGTGATAGGACCCAGCCAGCATTCTTTTACAATGTTCAAAATATTTACCACAAAGTGACATAAGATCTTTAATCTTCAATACATTTTTCATTTAGGATTGTTTTACGAGAGAAAAGTTGATTTTTCAAGTTCCCTCATGAACAAAATCTAAGGTGAGACTGAGTTTGAAAGCCAAGGATGGAAGGAAAAAGTACAATTCACTTAGGAGGAAAAAATGTGTTTATTGTTTTTGGGTAACTGTGATGACTTCATGAGTTTTCTGTATCTGTTTATGAGATCACATAAATCCATTTCTTCTTTTACATTCTGCTAGGTAAACTACATACTGTTCTCTATTCATTATACATTTGTTACCTTTGAGTGCTATAGCATCAGAGGCCCCAATTCTTATTGTGGCATGTTAGACACAAGTTGCACATAAACTATATTCGGAAATTCTTCAGATTAATTTCTGGGAGGGAATAAAAGAGAAATCGATCTTTAATTGCCACAACCCAGTTTGGATCCAGTCTATGTGAGCCTTGGTCATTTTGGGACATGGAATAACAGAGTACAATCCATTTTTCTTGAAGTTTAACAGCTATACTTGAGTTCGCTAGAAAATTTGTTTGACCAGAATACATTTTTCTTATGTTCACTAGTTTTTCAAATTGTAACTATGGTGTAACTGAATGTTATTATAATTTTAAAAATGCTGGGCCTTATATATTTCATGAACTTCAAACTTTCTCATACCATGGTCCTTTCCTCTAAAATACAAAGCGGAATATTTATATACCTTACGCAAAGTTGCCTTCATTGCTATTTTTGCATTGCAATTCATAATCCTGTGTCATTTTAATACATAGCTACTACTAAAATAAACTTAGAGGATGAATATCTGCAAAAATCCAAGACTTAATTGTAAGTAAATTTTCACATAGACCTAGATTGTCCACTTTTCTCCCTTAGAGATGAAATATTATTTCAGGATAGTAGCAATATGATAAAACAGAATAGCATACCGGACTTAGACTTGTTTTCTTTTCTTTCTACTTTTTTTGTATTTGTTATTTTAGAAAAACAGTAGCTTCAGTTTGCAATAATGTCATTTGAAAGGGTTCTCATCCAAATTAGAAAATAAAGTCCTCATCCCCTGGAATTGGTACCAGATACCCATCAACCCCAGCTATTGCCAGTCCTGTCACATACAGTCCTATACTACAATCCAGTCACAGCAATTAAATCAGGGTTGGGAAAAGACCTGGGCAAAAGATCCTTAGCCCATTTTTCCTCCTGGTTGGCGTTTCTCAGCATGCCATTGTAAGTGACTGTTTTCATGGCATGGGGGTTGGCTTGATGGCTGAAGTCTCTGTTAGAGGTAATGGACCATGGTGATATACAAAAGAAAAAATGCTTTTATATTTATAGATTCTTTTAATGAACTATATCAAAGTTCAGTCATAGAAAGACTTGCATTCAGATTCTATCACTTACACATATTAGTTTGAGGTTCCTGAAAAAATAATATAACTCAATATCCCTTAGTTATTGTTTCTATGTCCTAGATGGATTATAATCTGTATTGATGAAGGGGGTTTCCCACAAGGGGATTTCCTTACACTGTCAAAATCACAGGCTCTCCACTTACTGAGGGAGCAGAATGTGCTTTGGGTAGGGAATTTTCTATAGTATGAGGAAGGGTAAAACTACTCAAGAGCAGAAATATTTATATTTAAGAAAATGCAAATTGAGTTGGCATTGTGATACTGCTGTTATAATCATGGGAGTATGTTATGCTGGCACATGTAGCAAATGGGGCTACAACAGATAAGCCTCTTCAGGTTTTTCTTCTCCTCTTTCCAAGACTAATTTCTGTCCAGTTAATACCCATTTCTTAGGGAAGAATGAAGCAGTTAGACCCATTCAGTTGCACAGGCCATGGCGTTAACCTTGGAGAAAAGGAACAAAAGGTTGCTGGGAAGAAGTCATATCTTTTCGGACACCTGTGCTCAATTCTCTAAAGCTGTTGAAAGAATGTTCAAATCTCCTTGGGGCTTAGATATAAACCAAACACATCTATTTTCTTACCTTTAAGGGCATAATCCCAGGCTAGACTTGACTCCTTCATTCCCCAAATACATATCCCAGATGAAGTAGTTGAAAGCCATTTATTTAGGATCTACATATCCTAAAATAGAGAAAAAACTTACGACAATTCCCCCCCCACCCATTTCATCTCCAGGTAGACCAATACCAGAGCCATACAAGAAAATTATATGTTCACTATCTTAAGGATGTTCTTTATTTCGTCTAATTTCAATCCTCTTCATATTCTCCTCTTCTTTCCTCATTTGAAATGGAGGGAGATTACCAATATTCTGCAGTGTGCTCAGCCAAGTAGAGAGAAGACTCTTCCCAAAGGATATGAATTAAGGAATGATCCAGACTCCTGTATTCAATCCAAAAAGATCCACCACATCCCCAAAGCTTTCCTAGTTGAAATGGAATTGCTGTCCATGCTATAATTTCAGTACTACATTAGCAAAAGGCGAGCTTTGCCATCCTCTTAGTGGCATGTGTTTTGTGTGGGGGGTTTCAAGTGTAAGCAGCAGAAGAGTTGTTATATCAACTCCTGTCATCCAAATAAAACTTCAGCCATCAGCATCATGGAAACCAGCTGTCCCTGTTCAAAGGGAAAAAAGTTTAATCATTTTCAAGAAACCAAAGTCTGCCTTGTGTTTTCTTAGGATTCAATTCTGATGCAGGGAATGTATCTACCTATATGTGCAATCTGATTGTCTGAGATGATGACCATCAATTAGAGTGAAAAATCCAGTCAAACCAGCTTAGTAACTGACAAGACAACAGTCAGGTCCCAGCTTGTAGACCTGGGTTATGAAAGGTTAAAGAAGCTTCACAGTCAGTGAATCTAACAACAATCTTTCAATGACAATTTATTGAGTACCTCATATATATATATGGTACTGAACTAAAAACTATGGTGGGGGGAAGGCACCACAGAGACAGTTCTTATCTTACCAATATGGTGTGCTCCAAAAATTCATTTGGTAAGTAGTTAGAACCTGGAATACATTTTCTCATTGAAATATTTTTACATGGTAATTAGTTCCAAAGTCAACTTGTAAAAGTCAATTTAACCCAAAACATATCTACCCCCCTTAAATAAGATTTAGGATAATCTAACAAGCATCTATAAATTGCCAAATAAATATACAAACCTATACCATGTGTTGAGGACACACACAAAAAAAAATCTTTGCTCCAAAGAGTGTACATTCTACTAAAGGGATCCATGTACTCAAGTGCATATAAAAATACATATGAAGTAAATAAAGGGTATTTTTTTAAAAAAAAAGTAACTGTTTTCTATGAGGAAAATCATTTAGAGTAGAAGCAACCTTAATGGTAGAATGGATGTCCTCCTTCCCCTCCTCTTCAAAAACACCCCCTTCCATCCTCCATCTGCAGGACAGAGACTTTCCTACCACCAAATTACTCACATGTAATTCTGGAGCCTGAAGCAGGGGTTCAAAATGGAGGTGTGATGAAGACAGGGACAGAAGCTCCAAAATTTATAGATGATATTATATAGATAGTTAGTAGGATGTTGAGATTTCTTGGTTATCCGAATCTCCATTATCTAAACAGGTCAGTGTCTCTATTCCTGTCTTTTCTTCCCAAGACCCCAAATAAGCGACATACCTATTCTCTTTTCAGACTCACCATTTGAATGTTCCCCCATTCAGGCTGCTCTCTTTTTTTCCTACTGCAGAGCAGGTTAGAATTTCACAGCTGATCCTGAAGCAGGTACATAGACTGCTTTAGACTTTAAGTGCTTTTTATAACAATAAATAAACTGAGAACAACTGAACAACTGAGAAGATAAGCAGTTAAAAACAACAACAACAAAACTCCCTAATTCCTCTCTTCTTTTCTCTTGCTTCAGCCAAATCCTGTAATTTTGGGAAAAGCAATGATGTGCATTATTTAATCATCTTTGGGTGTACAAAAGGATCAAAGTAACATCCTCCACACTTCAGAGGAACATCCAGTCTCAGGAAGTTTCCTGGGTATTTCATCATGGTCTTTTTTTGGCGGGAGAGGAGTTAGCTAGGAAAAGGTAGAATGGAGACTACTATGTTCCCTCTTAAGACCATTATAGAACAATAGGAATGACAATTATGAAACATTTCCTCACAAATCAAATCAGATCTAAACAATTAGAAAATATTAGTTGCTTATGGGTTGGCAAAGCTAATATAATGGAAATGAGAATTCTTCCTAAATTAATTTACCTATTCAATGCTATACCAATCAAACTACTATAAAATTATTTTGCAGAGGTAGAAAAAAATAATAACAAAATTCATTTGAAGAACAAAAGACCTAGAATGACAAGAGAACTATTTTTTAAATAAGAAAGTAGGTAGCTTAGCTATACTAGAAGTCAAACTATATTATAAAGTAGCAACCCAACCATAAAAACAATCTGGTATTGCCCAAGAGAGTCATGGACCAATGGAATAGATTAATCACTTAACACACAGCGGTAAAAGACTACAGAAACCTAGTGTTTGGCAAATCCAAAGATCGAAACTTTTAGAAGAACTCACTATTTGACAAAAACTGCTGGGAAAAAATGGAAAGTAGTATGGCAGAAAATAGGCACAAACCAATGCTTCACACCATATACTAAGGTAAACTCAAAATGGATACATGAATTCAAAATAAAGGATTATACAGTAAACAAGTTAAAGAAACACAAAATAGGGGGTGAAGGGGAAAGTAGGAGCATGAATCATGTAACCATGTTAAAAATGATTATTAATAAATGTTTAAATTTAAAAAAAATTTAAAAAATCTAATAAAAAAAAGAAACACAAAATAGTTTACCTGTCCAACCTATGAATAAGGGGAAAATTTAGGTCAAAACAAGACATGTAGAACATTATAAGATGTAAAATAGATAATTTTGACTGCATTAAATGAAAAAGGTTTTGTTCAAACAAAATCAATGCAACCAAGATTAAAAAGCAAATGAAAAACTGGGGGAAAATATTTATTCCACATATCTGTGACAAAGGATTCAGTTCTCAAACATAAAAAGAATTGAATTAAATTTATAAGAATACAAAACATTACCCAGCTGACAAATGAGCAATTTTCATATGAAGCAAATAAAGCTATGTATAGCTTTAATTATTATTAAATAATCATTGAATTATTAATTAAATTAATCCAAATTAAATTAAATGAATCCAAATCATTATTAATTAGAGAAATGCAAATTAAAACAACTCTGAGGTACCAGCTCATACCCATCAGACTGGCTAACATGACAAAAAAAAAAAGAAAAAGAAAAGAAAGAAAATTACAAATGTTAGAGATGTGGAAAAATTGGGACACTAATACACCACTTTCTAAGTTGTTTTCATGGTCAATAACAACTGAGGAGCAGATGTGCAATTAAAAAAAACTCAACAACAACAATGCTGAATTGCCTCTCTGCTTCTTTCCTTTCTTTATATTAGTGGAGCTATGAATGGATCCAACCATTCTAGAGAGCAATCTGAAACCATACCCATAGGGTCATTTAACTGTGTATACCCTTTAACAACACTTCAATACCACTACTCAGTCTATATCCCAGAAATTAAAGATAAGACAAAAAACCAATCAGTACAAAAATACTTATAGCAGCTCTTTTTGTGATCACAGAGAACTGGAATCTTAAAGAATGTCCATCAATTGGGGAATGGATGAACAAGTTGTGGTATATGCTTGTAATGGAATACTATTGCGCCATAAGAAATAGCAAACAAGATGATCACAAAAAACCTTGGAAAGACTTACATAAAGTGACACAAAATGAAATTAACAGAAACGAGAGAAAGTTGTACACAGTAATGAGAATAATACATAATGATCAACTCTGAATGACTTAACTATTATCAACAAGCAAGGATCCAACATAATTCCAAGGACCTCATGACAAAAAAAGGATATCCCTCACCATAGATAGAACAGATAGAGCTGGAATACAGATTGAAGCATATCATTCTTCGTTTTATTTCCTCCATGAATTTTTCTCTAATGTAAGCAATATGTATCTTATTTCACAATATGATGAATTAGAAATATCTATTTTATAATATATGTGCAACTTATATCACATTACCTGCCTTTTGGGGAGCTAGAAGAGATAGGAGGGAGGAGTAGAACATAGACTGCAAAATGTTAGAAATTAATATTAAAAATTATGTCAAAATAATTTGGAAAAAAGAAAAACAATAATTTTTAAAAGAACAAAAAGAATTGTAAAATGACAATGGCATTGGGTCAGGGAGAAGAAAGACTGGAGGTTGCCCTTCTGTTCCCTGTGACATGGTCAGTTTAGTCACTGAAGAATAGGCACTGAGGTAGAATATAAAGTCAAAATTAGAGTTAAAGTGAACCATTTTAAACAACATGAAAAAGTGGGTAGCAAGGGAAGAAAAGGAGGGAAGTCTCCATGCTTGGACCACAGTAGGCCCTTACTAAATGTTTGCTGATTGATTAAATGAAGGAAGAAGAGTTTCTAAAATTGCTCTGGTCACTTAGCTAAATTGGGATTCTAGATTGACCTAATGTAAGAAGTAAGGAATGTATTTAAGTAAATTATATAACATAAACTATATGAAACCATAAGGAAAATGGCAAAATCAGCCCTTTCCCTCAAGGAGTTCACATTCTAATGGGGAACGCAACAAAAATTAATATATACAGGATACATACAGAATAGCAGCAAAGTAATCTTGGAGTAGAAGGCTCTGGAAGCTGGTAAAATCAGGAAAGGCCTCCCATACAAGGTGGCTTCAAGGTGAGGAAAGAAGTATATCTCTCTAGGGAGGAGCTATTCTTTCCCAGAACATCTGCCCTGGAGCATATCTCGTTTGTTCTAGACTAGTTATGGGTCTGGGTAAAGATGTCTGAAAATAAAAATATTCAATGTACAAGGTATAAGCAAGATCTGAAAGTTAACAACATTTTTAAATGCAGCAAGGCGCTTGTAACATACAGAAACTAAGACAAGGACCACAACTTTTCATCAGCCAGTCTATGGTTTACACTCACAAAATGAAATATCTGTCATTTTAAGAAGCCTCTTTACAATGCCTCTAAACATGTCATTAAGTAAACATACCAAAAAAAAAAAAAAAAAAAGAGAGACCCAAAAAAGCTTTTATAAAGATAGCAGCAATGGAAAGAACAGTGCCATCACTGGATAATAGACTCCTGTGGGCTAGATAAAGGACTCAACTGCTTAAGCCAAAATAAACACCAGAGCAAAGCCAAGGCATTTGTTTTCCAAGTGGAAGACATTGATCCTATGACACATTTCTATTATAATGGATTTACTTCTGTTGCAGCCAGCAATTCACTAGATGTAATTATGTTGTCTGAGGCAGGGTTGCTCAGTAGAGGCAAAGTGGGTCTCAGCACTATTATTTGCCTATTTTGCATATGTGGTCATGTTCACAGCATGTATCTGAACTTCTAAAAGGCAAGGACTTACACCAGGGGAAGACCGAACTAATAAGGAGATAATTGCAACCACAATGGGGAATGTTTATTTGGGTTCCATTCCCTATAATGACTCCAATAATGTTACATACAAAAGGCCATGGTTGGGGACAACACTAAGCATTTATTTTCATTGTAGCAATTGTACATTCAAACTCTAAACTGAGTGCAGGAAATGATGTTTTAGAAATCAGATAGAAAATCGCCTGAAAATGAGGGGCATCCATTCGGGGAGGTTATTTTATGTTTTTAACGTATTCTTATCATGAAATCTGCTGTTTGCTGGGGAAGGGCACGTATTCAGATATAACCACCAATAGGCAACAAAAATATAGATGAAAAAGCTGAGGGATCACCCCTATAGCCTTTAAGTAAAACTTCAGAAAAAGCAAAAAGGTAGAAAAAGACATAACAGAAGTCATTTCACAAACAGTATGATAATTTCTAAGATAAATAAAATCAATAATTTTTAGACAATGTTTATACAATGGGAGTGTGTTGGTTTGTTAGAGTAGAATTCTAGCTACTTTTCCAAATCTCAATCATTTTGTCTCTAGAGGGTGGCTGACTAATTGACCCTTAAACTTTTAAAGGTAATCCAAAGGGGTTAGAGTTTCTAGTAATGTCACTTATGCAAGAATTCCTATATTGAATATTGTCATTTATGGGTCACAATAATGGTGTATGTATTCGTGGGATAATGTGTTCCTAAGTTTGGGGTTTTATTTTGGGGGAGGAGGGGAGTTCCTATTTTTGTTGGGTTTTTATACAATGTTATTTCATTAAATGCTCTATTTTGAATTAGTCATGTCACATCTCTGACATAAATGTTAAAATCGCAATTGGGACTCATAATCTATGTTGTATTCTTATTTGGAAATCAAGATTGAAAAAAACTCTGAGCTTGGAGTTTTATAAGTTTTTATAAGTCTTTAAGAGGTATAAGATTCAAATTAATATCCAATAACTCCAAGTACTATATTTTATAAAGTTTATGAAAAGGACAAGAACAAAAGTAAAAACCTGAGTAAAGTAATATGAGAAAAAATTCTCCTACCTGGCACTCACCACACCTCCACAAACTCCTATCAGGAGAAAAGAGTGCAGGAGGGTGGAGCTTCACTCAAACTATATCCTCCTTACATAAGGATGTAAATAAACTGGTAAATGAGATTCTGGGATTTAGAGTCCTGGAGACCAAAATTCTAATTACACAGAGGGGATATCCCTGGTGCTACATATAATTGGAAGTAGTATAAAATAAGTATGGACAGGTAAACTGGAGCCAGATTATGGAGAATACTGAATTCCAGAGGGAGAGAGAAATTTATATTTTATTCTGAAGATGCTGCATGTTATTGAATCTGAAATCTACTTCTTCCTCACCTGTCTCTTTGACACTCAAGCCTCTTTTAGAGCAATACTCAGATATTACTTTCTTTGTGAAATATTTTCCAATATCCTCAAAAAATATTTCCCCAGCTATTATCATTATCTCCCTCTTGAGATTACATTCTTTTACTTTGTTTATATTTTCTGTTTAATCATAGGTGTCCATATTTTATATCATCAATAGAACATAAGTTTCTAGAAGGCAAAGAAGAGCCTGCTTTTCTCTTTAATGCCAATAATTTTCAATATAAAGTGCTTCAAGTGATTATTGAATAGAATGAGTAGAGGACCATAACTTGCTCTAAGATGACCCAAATAGAACTGTGGAGGCTGGATTGGAGAGCCAATGTACTAGAAGTAAGAAGTCTATGGGAATACAGGCAATAAAAGAGGAGGGGATGACCTAGGATGATTGTGGTGAGAGTGGAGAGAAGGGACCTGATACAAGAGAATGTGAAGGCAAAAGCAACACTATTCTTGGCAAAAGAATGGCTATGGTGGCAGGAAGTGTCAAGAAAGGAGATGAAAGAGTTAAGGTTAATTTAAATATTAGACAATTAGGATAGGAAGAATAATGGTGAATTGAATGACAGTGTAATAGAACTAATAAAGTTGCATGGGAAGAAGGACTTAAAAGGTTAATGTGATTATTTCAGGTTTAAACATCGAATTTGAGGTGCCAAAAGTTGGTCCAAGTAGAGATATCTAACAGACATTTGGAAATATAGGGCTTTCAACATATATTTATTAATGAAGTATATATTATTGAAAAGGAACTGAGAAAGCAAAGACAAAATCAAAATTTACAAAAAAATCATAACCTCTGTTCAAAAGTTTATCTTTCACATTATCATAGTAAAAATTATGGACATGCAGTAAATATATATAGAACATACATATGAGTTAGTGATAATGGGCACTAGCAATTGAAAAAGTCAGAAAAAGCTTGATGTAGAAGTAGAGGCTGCCAGGAGGTTCAGTGGATAGAGTACTGAACCAGGAGTCAAGAAGACTCATCTTCCTTAGTTCAAACCCAATCTCAGAAACTTACTCACTTTGTAACCCAGGACAAGTCACTTAACCCTGTTTGTTTCATCTACAAAATGAGCTAGAGAAGGAAATGGCAAACCACATCAGTATTTTTGCCAAGAAAACCCCAAATGGGGTCACATACTCAGACACAACTGAAAAATGACTAACAAAGAAGTTGGTACTTAAGCTTTGTTTTGAAGGAAATGATGGATTCTTAGCTGCAGAGTTAAGATGTTTTTCAGGGATGGGAGATAAACAGTACAAAGACACAGAGATAAGATGCAATACTAAGTGTGAGCAATAGAGAGGACCAGTTTGCCTAGACTATAAAGTACCAGGAAGAGAGAAACATATAGAGACATTGGAAAAATAGGTCAGGATGAAGTTACAAAGGGCTTTCCAAGCCACAGAGGAGTTTATATTTTATCCTATAGTCAAGAAAGAGCCAGTGATTTTATTGAGAAGGAAAGTGGTATGTCCTCAAGAACTATCACCCAGACAGCAGTGTTGAGGATAGAATAGCATGGGAAAAGATTTGAGGCAAGCAGTCCATTTAAGAAACCATTGTGATAGTTCTGTAGACAGGTGAAGAGGACCTTGAATTGAGGTGGTGATTGTGAGTGGCGAAAAAAGAATGTACACAAGAAATTTTGTTGCACTAAAGAGAAGTTATAGCAATGGATTGAACTTACAGAATGAATGAGTATGATGAACCAAAGAGGATGCTCAGGTTATGAATATGGGAGGCAAGAAGAATAATGTTGCCTTCAACAGAAATAAGGAAGTTCAGGTGAGGGTGTGGAGGAGTAAAAAGAATTCATTCTGATTTGGACATGCTGATTTTTATATATGTACACAACTCCGACTTTTAAAACTCTAACAGATACATGGTATATACATTAATTCTAGGTATTCCCCCAAGGAATGGGTCCACTTCTCTTTACTGGCTCTACTCTCCTACTAGCTGATCTCATCATCTCCCATCAGTTCAATTATCATCTCTATGCTGATCATTCACGAATCAATATTTCTAATTCAAGTCTCTCTTTTGATCATCAGTCACCTATCACTCAACCAATCAACCAGTATTTTTTAAACCTTATTTTTTGTCTTAGAATCAATACTGAACATTGATTCCCAAGCAGAAGAGTAATAAGGACTAGGCAATGGAGGTTAAATGACTTGCCCAGGATCACATAGGAGGGGTCAGATTTGAACCCAGTATCTCTTGCCTCTAGGTCTGACTCTCAAACCACTGAGCCATCTAGCTGTTCTCTTCAACAAGAATTTATGAAGTACCTATTAGATGCTACCCCTGGGGCAAGTAGGTGGCACAGTGGATAGAGTAACAGGCTTAGAGTCAGAAAGACTCATCTTCCTGAATACAAATCTGATATCAGGCACTTATGAGCTGAGTGACCCTGGGAAATTACTTAAACCCATTTGGCTCAGTTTCCTCATCTGTAAAATGTTAGAAAAGGAAATGGCAAACCATTCCCGTAGCTCTGTCAAGAAAAACTCAAATGAGGTCATTAAGAGTCAAATATGACCGAAAATGACCATACAATAACAGTAAGTGATACCCCTATGGTGGTGACTCTGGGGATACAAATACAACAAATGCAACACCAACACCTTATTGGGAATATCAAGTTGGTTGTCTCATAGTCTTCTCAAACTTAACATATCCAAAACAGAACTCATTATTTTTGTCCAAAAAGCTCTCCCCAGTTTTGAACTTCCTTGTTACTATTTTTTTTAATTTTTTTTTTAAAACCCTTACCTTCCGTCCTGGAGTCAATACTATGTATTGGCTCCAAGGCAGAAGAGTGGTAAGGGTAGGCAATGGGGGTCAAGTGACTTGCCTAGGGTCACACAGCTGGGAAATGTCTGAGGCCAGATTTGAACCTAGGACCTCCCATCTCTAGGCCTGGCTCTCAATCCACTGAGCTACCCAGCTGTCCCCTCCTTGTTACTATTAATACTATTCTCTTAACTCCTTATACTTACTCATTCCATGTATCTAATTATTTGCTAAATTCTGTTGTTTCTATCACCACCGCATCTCTTCTCTAAACTCACATAACCATAACTCTAGTTCAGGCTCTAATCGCCTCTCAGCTGGACTATTAATAAAACTTACTAATTGTTCTCTTTATCTTGTTTCTTCCCCTTGACCCACTGCCCCTTCCAATGTGCCTTCCATTGTTGCATTTTTCTAAAGGTCAGGTCTAACCAACTTAACTCTCAACTCAATAAATTCCAGTGTCTCCCAATAACCTTTAGGATCAAATATAAACCCCTCAGAGTGACATTCAAAATTCTTAATAACCTGGCCCATTCCTGTCTTTCCACTCTTAAAATATTCTATTGATTTTATAGTCTAATCATACTAGCTATATTTCTTTTCCTCAGATACTATACATCATAATCCATCACCATGTCTTTGAACTGACATTCCTCTGTGCCTGGAATGCTCCCCTTCATTATCTCCACTCAGTAGAATCCCTGGGTTCCTTCAAGACCCAGTTCAACTACCATTTTCTACATAGGCCTTTCTCTTTCTACCAGCTGCTAAAGCTTTCTCCTCCATGATTACCTTGTTATCTAGAAAATTTGGAGAGGCAACAGATATAAAGAATTATAAGTTTTCCACATAAAGATTAAGAGAGTTTGCACAAAGGATACTAAGAAGTATTCACATAGATAAGAAGAGAACCAGGAGAATATAGTGTTACAAAAACACATAGATGGGAAGAGAGTGATGGGAGACAATTTCAAATGAAGCAAAGAAATAAGTCGGGTTAGAACTTGACAAAACCATCAAGTTTGACAAGGAGATTACTGGGTGGCCAGAGAGAGAACTCTCAGTTGAGTAATGAGGTCAGAAGCCTTATTGCGAAGAGTTGAAGAGTGAATGAGAGGAGAGAAATGGAGGTGACAAATATATAAAATTTTATAGAAATTTCAGTTAGAAATGGAGTTAAGGCATAGGATGATAGTGTAATGGGTTTGTAAGGCCTATTGAAGCTTTTGTTTTGTTTTGTTTTGGTTTGGTTTAGTTTTTAGCCTACAGGAGATGGGTATGTTGAAGGCACCAAGAAAAGAACCACTAAATATGAAGAGACTGAAGAAAGGAGAAAAAAAGGATGAGGAGGAAATCTACTAGAGTATAAGTACAAGACGGAATCAAGGGCATCACTATAGGGGTTGGCCTTGACAAAGAGAAAATTTGCTTCATTATCAGAGATTGCAGGAAAGGCAGTGAGAGTATGTGTGTATGGGGGTGATGTCAAGGATTTTGAAATTAAGAAAAATGGAGAAGAGGAAGTTTGTGGCAAATCATAAATGGAAATTTTCTCTATGAAGAAAGACATTATATGAAGTATAATAAAAGTTGGTGTAGAACTATACATTTGGAAATCATCAGTATAGATGTGATTGATAAAGACTGCAAATGATGATTTTTCAATTAGAAATCAAGGAAAAAAAGGGATGTCTAAGGGCATGACTTTGAAGAACACTCATATTCAATAGATGGGGGAAAGATGAAAATAAAGCCAACAAAAGAGTAGGAGAAGAACCATGAAATCAATGTCATGGAAATAAGAGGAGAAATTAGAGTTAAGCTACTGAGAAGTCAAGAAGGATAAGGAGAGAGAAAAAAAAGACCACTGGATTTGCAGCAATAATGGATTCCGGGACCTTGGAAAAAGTGATTTCAGTAGAGCAATGAGTACGAAAACCAAATTACACCTGTTAGAGGCAATCCTTACCCCCTTTCTCCTGGACATAATGACTTTCTTTTGGCTAAGTACCAAACTAAGAGACATTCCATTCAAATAGGGAAAAGTAACAAAGACAACTTTGCCTCCTTCACCATTTTGCTTAATAGCTTGTTAAGGGAATGCTTGGCAACTCATTTTACACACCAATTCCCATCTCAAATGCTCCAGTTATAGGAATCCAAGGAGGGATAAGAACGGGAACTGAGTATTTATACTTTCATTAACATAGAAAACTCCTGAAAAAGGAACTCTCTCTACCAATGCATTCCAGAAACTTCTCTGCAACTTATTTTCAAAAGAGTTTCCTAGAGCATTGCAAGATTAAAAAAAAAAAAAAAAAAAAAAAAAAAAAAAAAAAAGACTTGATCAAAAGTAAACAGCCAGTATGCGTCTGAGGCAATATTTGAACCGTGCTCTTCCTGGATCTAAAGCCAGCTCTATGCATGCTATGCCACGCTACTTCTCCAAGACAAGAATTAATGAATTTGGAATCATAACTAGGTAGAGTCAACAGAGGAGATTTATATATTTTATATTCAGATGCATGCATGTCTCATCCAATAGAACATAAGCTCCTTAAGATTGTGGGCTGTTTTATTTTTGTCTTTGAGTATTTCTAATGCCTAGTACAATGATTGACAAAACTTAGAAATTTAATAAATGCTTTTTGATAAATGGATAGAGAGGAAAGAAGAAAGGAAAGAAGGAGGGAAGAAGGGAGGGAAACTAAAAAGAGTCTAATTCAACTTCTGAACAGGGAAATGACTTGCCCAAGGTTATATAGTGAATTCACAGAATAATTGAAAGCCAGGGTCACCTGACTTCCAATCCAGTCATCTTTCTAATATACCATTACACCTCCAAATATTGTTTATGTAAAACAATATAAAATATGATACTTACCTGGGGGAGAATGACAATTTTTCTAATGAAAGACATTCAATAAATATAAATGAAAGGGATATAAGTTTGTAACAGCAATCAAACAAAAGTTCATTTTTAAAAGAATCAGAATATTCTTTTTAAACTTTTGACATTAATAATGGAAAACAGAAATTCTAGATAATTAGCATGGTCCAGAGGAAAGAGCGTGGGATTTAGAATTTAAGGACCTAGATATGAACACCAGTTTTGTCACCTGTTATAAATACATATACATATGTATATGTACATATATATATATGTACACATATATATAACCTTGATCAAAAATACTTTATGTCTCAGTTTCTTCGTTTGTAAAAATAAAAGGGCTATACTCACATTTGAGTTACCTTCTAACTCAAATATATGAAAAAAGAAATTAACAGAGAAAAGTAGAATGACAAAGAAACAGAAGCAAGTAAGAAAAAACATAGACATTTAAGCAATGCCGATATCCAGGGAGACATAGAGACAGACAGGGACAGGAAAAGAGACACATGTAAATATATGCAGAGAGACAGAGGCAGAGAGTCAGATAGAGACAAAGATGGAGAGATAGAAATACACAGAGGGACAGATTTTACTTGGTGTCTTTACTCAAATATGCAGTTTTTTAAAGCTTTTCTCAAATAACTTTCTCCAGGAAGCCTTCCCTAATACCCTCAATTAACGACAAGCTTTTCTTCTCTGAATCTCATATAGCTTCTTTTGATGCTATGGTTTTTCTCTTTCCTTGTAATGCTCTTTTTTTAATAGTTCTATCTTACGTTTACAGTAATATTTATTTTTTAATACTAATCTATGTTTATGTCAAATGTACCTTTAAAATAGGTACTCAGGGGGCAGCTGGGTGGCTCAGTAGATTGAGAGTCAGGCCCAGAGATGAGAGGTCCTGGGTTTAAATCTAGCCTCAGATACTTCCTAGATTTGTGACTCTGGGCAAGTCACTTAACATCCATTGCCTAGCCCTTACCACTAATACTCAGTATTGATTCCAAGATGGAAGGTAAGGGTTTAAAAAAATAGATATTCAGTGAAAATATATAGAAATAGAAACTCAGTGAAGGCAAGGGCTTTATCTCATGTAAACTCTGAATTTACCCAGACCTTAGAACAGAAAAGACTTCACTGTAATTTGGTTGAGTATTTATTAAGAGCCTATTAGGAATACTATATGCCCTAAATCAGTGTTGGTGAATGTTTTCCAGTTCGCATGCCCAAATTACAACATCCAGTTGCATTACCCCAGAGAACGGAGGGAGTAAGTGCTCACTTTGGGAGGTTGGACAGAGTGTCGAGCCATGCAAAAAATGTCCTTGGGAGCTGCAAAGAGGGGAAATGGAGCCCGCGTGCCAATAGTTCTCCAACTCTGCCTTGAAATGGATGCCATGGCAGGATTTGACATTTAATGTTTTTTAGGAATGGAACAGAATGGAATACTAGCCCCTTCTTGTATTCCATAATACTGCCACTTAAGTCTTTCTTTGTTACATTCATTTTTATATTTTATATATACCATAATATGAAATATAATAATAATATAATATATGTGATTTCTTATAATACTGCACCAAATTATAATAAATACACTTATCCAAGAGAAACAAATTCTCATATTAGATATGTCCAAAAATTTTTATCTCATTCCTTTTTTTCTTTTTCTCCTACTCCTCCCCCCTCCCTAAGAAGGCAGGTAATATATCAGTCTTATATAATACATAGTTCCTTTTTCTCGTGTTTGAAACAAAACACATATTGCTTACATTAGAGAAAAATTAATGGAGGAAATAAAATGAAGAATGCTATGTTTCCATTTGTATTCAGATTCAATCCGCTCCTTCTATGGAAGTGGATATCTTTTTTTATCATGATTCCCTTAGAGTTATCCCGGATCCTTGCCTTGTTAATAATTGTCATTCATAGTTGATCATCATACATTTTTAAAAACAACCCTCATCTTCCTTCTTAGATTCAGTACTGTGTATTGGTTGCAAGGCAGAAGAACAGTAAGGGCTAGGCAATGGCGATTAAGTGACTTTTCCAGGGTCACACAGCTAGAAAGTTTCTCAGTCAAGATATGAACTCAGGACCCTCCATCTCCTGGCCTGGTTCTCAATCCATTGAGCTATCTAGTTTCCCCTGATCATTCATTTTTGTTGTCACTGTGTATAATATTCTGCTGGTTCTGCTCATTTCACTTTGTATCACTTCATAGAAGGGCAGGTGTTTTTGTAATCATCATATTTGTCCTTTCTAGTGGCGCAATGGTATTAAATTACAATCACATATCTCAGCTTGTTCATATCATAACTTTCTCTTCTGTTCATAATAAAATAACTTTCTCTAGGAGTTTAAAGCAGTCTATTGGCATCATCTGATGAGTTCTCCAACCACATCAGATAGATGAAATGGAATACATGAAATTAGCATTTTTAAGTGACACCTATTTGCCAGGTACCCTGATGTGTTTTACAAATATTATTCCATCTTAGGTAATATGATATAGTCTATCTTCTGAAGTACTGGCATTGGAGGGAGACTGTGCCATCTTACTTCAAATGAGCTGTAGTAATTTCTGGCCATTGCCTTGATTTGATCTAGTCTGGGGGCAAGTATCAAGACATGGAAATCTTTGGTAGGGATGTAAAACTGCAGTATGATTTCCAAATATAATATAAATAATTAATAGAAAACATGATTTGATCTGTTTCCCTGGTTTCATGGATTTGGAGTTTTTTCCCATAATCACAGAAATAATTGAATGCAAAATCTGCCTTTTCCACTGATGTACCAAATAGTGTTAGGTAAGCCATTTGGGACTGATATTAATGACTAGAATCAGTGGGCTGTCCATTATTCCAAAATTTAAACATCTGTGTGACTATTTAATATTCTATAAAATGGAGTATTCATTGGGTGAGACAAGCATCCCAGGGAGGGATAGCAACTATGTTAACTTATTACCACCTGTGTTACCTTGGGTGAGTCAACATACCTCTCTGGTCCTTTTTTTTCTTTTACAAAATGAGGGTGTTGGACAAGATTATCTTTAGGGTCCTTCCCAGGCAAAAAAACCTAATTCTTTCCTTATATAGGGGATTCGTTTTGCTTGTTTTCACTAGAGGATGTTCTAGCTAATGACTGCACAGCTGCTGATGTCCCTGGCTGGGAAGAGTAAGTAGTAAAGAATCAGATTTCTTTGTCAGTAAAGTTGGACTGATTTTGAATCCCTGCTGGTAATAACAAAGTATGAGAAACTCAAACACATTTTCACCAATTCACAGTCACAGATGGATTTCTAAAAGACCAGGCGACTGACATACAAGGATGTGGGCAGTACTGGGACAGAGCCAGCCAAATTGGGAAAAAGACTGAGATAGGGATGGGCAAGTGAGAAGGTTATTCACTGTTCCAGCAGCCTAGAGTATTTGAAGGAAACTGAAACTTTGGAAGCCAAAGGGATCAATTTAGGTAATCTGTGGTTTCCCATTGTAAAGAACAAGCTATACATATAATAGCTCAGAACACAACAGGAGGGAAATGAGTAAGCAGATCTCAGGAGTTAAGACAAGAAAAGATTTTAGGATTTTAGGATGCAGGAGCAAATAGCTTGAGGCAATGGCCCTATAGAGTAGACACTAAAATAAGTTACATCCTAGAGGAGGTAGTATTTACCATATTACTCTCTAGCAAAATTATATTACTTTTATTTATATTAATGACCCTGGATCTATGATTATGGAAAGAATATAATTGCAACTAACAGAAGCCCACAAATTCATTCTAGACTTACATGGAGAAAAGACAGAGGCCCTACTTTTAGAAAGATGTTCTTTCAGCATTTCACTTAAACAAATGATTAAATTCATTGACAAGGGTTGCTTGTGCTTGCTGCCAAGTCAGGTTTCCAGACGTCACAGAACACAGCAAGAACTTCTGCCAAGAAGTTGGGTAGCTGTGCTACAATTTTCAGGACTGAGGCCCAGAGGAGAAAGATCTTGAACATTTCAATCACTCTCCTTCATCATTAGAATTTTTTTCCATCCATCAGTACTTTCCTTGGACTCATTTTCCAATGTCTAGCATAGTTTCATTCCTTGTACTCTCCCCTATACTGGTCATAATGAATACCTTACTGCTGAAAACCAACTCCCTTTTCTAAACCCAAATATCCATTCATTTCCATCTATGTGTCAACTCTCTCCCTGTGTCCCAACTCTAATTCTTTCCAACTTTTCCACTGTGCTCTCTGGAATACTTCTTCCATGATTAGCAAACTTTGTTCCATTTCAGACTTCTTTCTTTCTTGCCCCTTACATCTTCTGGAAGTCAATGAAACTTGGACTCTCCTCATATAATGCCGAGTCCCTGGCTATCTTTTTCAATAGTGGTTTCATTTTCTCTATTTCCCCTTGATATAGTTGTTCTAGTAGAGGAATTTGAGTACTAGACCCATTTCTACTTCCACATTCTCCCTTGACTACCCATTGCCAGAGTCATCTTTTCTTTTGTAGTTCATTCTATTCTAATTAATCAGCCCAACCATAAACCTGGTGGTTCTTATCAACACCCAGAATATTCTCCCACTTTTCTCTCATTGAGGTAGCCATAACCTTGAGCTTGCCCTCACCCACGAGTATCCCACTTGCACATTCAAGAACTTTGAATCTCCTTTATGCAGCCTGTCAATTGGGGAATAGATAAACAAAATGTAGACCATGAGTATAACATAATATTATGATGCTCTAAAAAATAATGAGCATGATGCATATTGTTATTATTCATCCTTATGAAGAGGCTTAATGGCACAATAGGGTGTTGTCTTGACTTGTTCATGAATTGGATTTAAGTAAGCGAGAGTTGTCCAAGGACACCAGCCTCCTTCTTCGAGAATCATAGAAGTCTAGACTAGCTATGGCCCTGGATGCAATGAATGACCTTGGCATCTTCAATGTTTGACTGAAATCTAAGCACTCTATAGGGCCTGCTTCAACTGCCTTCAAGGACATCTAAACCAATTGTTTTCACTAGCACCTCTGGGATGAAGGCTTGCTGAGCTCTTCCACTCCCCCTGCTTACCCACCCTTAGGGGGCACCTTTCACACAACTCTATCTTGTAACTCCAGGAAGCTGTAGAATACACAGTAACAATACTGAAAGAGATCCAAAAGGAGGTAGATTGTTTGGAGAAGGCCCAGATGGATGGGAGATGAGAAACACCCACCTGGAGACCTTCCCAGGACCAACAAAGCACAAAATCCTTGGGATATTGGAACCAAGTTTATTTTGTTAATTTGGGTAAAGGGAAAGGGTAGAAAGAGTCCTAAAACTACAGATCTAACCTCCACCCAAATTCTACGCACCTTGCAAGATTTGCTCTTTGTTGCTTCTATGGGCACTGTCAATCCACTCCCAGCTCTTACTTAAAACCCAAACACTATCTGACTATCTACTACTCTAAATACTCAAATTGTCTTTAAGAAAGATGAGGATAAGGAGCCTGGGGTTGGTTTCCTAGGTAACCCAGAGTCCCAGGTGACAAACCCCTTGGCCAAATCTTGACAAATCTTAGGCCAGTGAATCTCTGACTAGTAGCTCTCCAAAAGGTATTCTGTATTCCAGGGAAGAGACAGTCTTCTCCAAGGCAATTCTCCAACCCAGAAATCCCTAAATCTTTCCACAATATTAGGTTTTCCCAGGGGAATGCAAGAGCAAAAATCCTCCTTCCAGCTCAGTGGAAACCTAGATTAGGAGTGACAGTTAAAACCAATCAAACCTCAAGATCCTCCTCTCCTTCCTGAATATTCCGTCCACCCCCAAGGCTTATATCTAAATTCTCCTCCTTTCCTCTTAAAGTCAATCTCTGAATTTCTCCCTACCTCTTATCACTTTTCCTTACAATACCTTGGTAAAACCATCTCTGCAAGATGCACTAAACCAGGCTGAGGACAGCCAAGAAGCCTCAAACCCTTTAGTGAGTTAGAAGGATGTCTACTCCATCATGCATACAGAGAAGGAAGGAAAGATTTACATGAACTGATGGAGAGTATAGAAAACAGGAGTATAGTCAGGAAAAACAGAGTATAGAGTCAGGAAAAACACATTCAATGCACAAATGTACACTCATATAAGCGTGTTTTATATACATACACACACATTTATACATACACATATATCTGTATATATGTATATATACTAACATACAATAAAATGATGAAGATGTAAAAAACAATGATGACAAAACAAGTAAAACAGAATATTGTAAATTTATATAGAAAAAAAAACTTGCTCCCAAAGAAGATAAGTCAGAATTTACTTTGCCCTTTTTCTTTATAGATATTTGGGTTCACAGGCACAAAACAATGCATATGATACATTTTAAATATATTGTTTAATTTTATTTATTTTTTTCTTATTCTTTGTTTTTCCTTTTTTAAAAATTTTCTTTATTTATAAGGGATGAATCTCAGGAAGGAGATAAGAAGAGTACATGAAGAAATATATAAGATATTTAAAAATCAATAATTTTTACTTAGTTATTTAATATTAAATGTCATCATAATCTTTTATCTTTACATCTCTCCCTAAGCATTAGCTAACATTATCCTAAACATGTACTTCATCCTCAGACCTGAAATCTATCCAATCAAAGAAAAAAAGAAACATAAAATATACCAGGCTTTGTGCTAAGCAGTGAGGATATAAAAACAAATTACGGTCCTTACCTTCAAGAATTCATTTGGGGAAATTAGGAACTATTGGGGAAATTGGGGCACTATTGGGGAAAACAATATGCAAACAAATACATTTTTGTTGTTGTTCAGTCATTTCAGTTATGTCTGACTCTTTGTGACCCCGTTTGGAGTTTTCTTGGCAGAGATACTAGAGTGATTTGCAATTTCCTTCTTTAGTTCATTTCACAAATGAGGAAATGGAGGCAAATATGCCTATGGTCACACAACAATAACAATCAGACTGGATTTGTATTCATAAAGATGAGTCTTCCTGATTCCAAGCTCAGTCCTCTATGCATAGCAACACCTAACTGCTCAAACAAATATATACAAACAAGTAATAAATAATACAAGGACATGCTAGAATTAAGAGAGATTGGAAAAGTTTCCTGTAAAAAAAGAGAATTTTAGGTGAAACTAAAATGAAGGCAGGGAAGCCAGTAGGTAGTGTTAGTGTTGATGAGAGACAATGTTGGAATCTGAGGGGTCATCCAAAAAAAATGCCTGAAGCTAAGAGATGAAGTGTCTTCTTTATGGAATGATTGGGAAGTCAGTGTGACTAAATGGAAGAGTACATATTGGGTTTGTTGGCATATAATTGGGCAAAATAACTCCTAATAATTGCTTTGATTTCTTCTTAATTAGTGGTAAATTCATTTTTTATGTTAATGATTTGTTCATCTTCTCTCTCTCTTTTAAAAATCATATTAACCAATGGCTTATCTATTTTGGTATGTCATACCTATAAGATGGGCTAAAATGATAAAAGGTAAAAATGATAAATATTGGAGGGGATATGGGAAAATGGGGATAGTAATTCAATGTTGATAAAACTGTGAAGTGATCCAAACATTTTGGTGCAGCCTGGAATTATACTCAAAGAACTACATATCTGTTTATACCTTCTGATCCAGATATCACTTTCAGGTTTATTTCTTAAGGTAATCAGGAAAAAAAAGAAAAGAATTTATGTGTTCTAAAATATTTATAGCAGCTCTCTTTGTGGTGTCAAAGAACTAGAAATTGAAGGGATACCCATCAATTGGAAAATGTTTAAACAAGTTATAGTATATGATTGTGATGGAATACTAGTGTGCCATAAGAAATAACAAGCAGGTTAATTTTGGGGAAAAAAACCTGTAAAGAACTACATGAAATTATGAAGAATGAAACAAAGAGAACCAAGAGGATATTTTATGCAACAACACAGATATTGTTCGAAGAATGACTTGTGTATGTTCACCTCCAGAAAGAGAATTAGTAAAACGTAGTTTTATATATGCATACATCTTTTTGTCAAATGAGGTCTTCTCTAATGGGGAGATGGGAGAGAAGGAGTTAACTGGGTATTTCAATGTAACAAAACAATAAATAAACTTAAATTTTAAAAAGAAGAGTACATGTTAAACAATGAGGTATAATTAGAAGACTGGAAAAATAGGGGGAGGCTAGGTTATGAAGGGTTTTGAATGTCAAACAGAGCATTTCATATTTAAGAGTAAAGGTGATGGGGCAGCTGGGTAGCTCAGTGGATTGAGAGTCAGGCCTAGAGACCAGAGGTCCTAGGTTCAAATCTGGCCTCAGACACTTCCCAGCTGTGTGACCCTGGGCAAGTCACCTGACCCCCATTGCCCACCCTTACCACTCTTCCACCTAGGAGCCAATACACAGAAGTTAAGGGTTTAAAAACAAACAAAAAAAAAGAGTAAAGGTGATAGAGAGAAATTGGAATTTTTAATAGGGGAGGTGACATAGTCAGACCTAAACTTTAGGAAAAAATCATTTTGGTGGCTAAATGAAGATTGGATTTGTGTGGTGAGAGACGTAAGGCAGTCAAGCTATTACAAGGGTCTGGGTATGGAAGAGGTTATGAAGGGCTGGACTGGAGAGGCAGTAGTGTCAGAGAAAAGATGAAGGTGTGTTAGAGAAATATTGCAAATGTGAAAGTGAAATACCCTGGCAATAGGTTAACTATAGGGATAAGAAATAATGAAGAGTAAAGAATGACTTCTAGGTTGAAAACCTGGAAAATTCAAAAGATTGGGTTGCCTTTTACAGTAATAGCGAAAGGAGAGTTAAGAGGGCCATTTTAGATATATGTAGTTTAAAATGTCTACTGGGCATCCAATTCAAAATGTCTGAAAGGCAGGTGGAGATGTAAGATTGGAGGTCGTCAGAGAAGTGCAGCAGGATTTGAAAATCACCAGCATAGAAGTGGTAACTAAATCTGTAGGATCTGATGAGATCACCAAGTAAAAGAGTATAGAGAGAAGAAGAGAGGGTCCAGGATAGAATTTAAATTTACTTTATCCTCCCCTTAGTACTTTCCCAGGCCATTATTACTGATATGGTTATATTCTCCTATCTTCCTAACCTTCCATCCTTGCTCATCTTATCATCCATCCTACCTTAAAAAACACCAATCCTACTTTACTCCTGCCATCTTTCCTCCTTCCTACTCCCATGTGGCTAATCAGGGCTGGAACTGAAAGTACTAAATAGATCCACTAAAAGTCCATTATCTGGGGACAGCTAGGTCGTTCAGTGGATTGAGGGCCAGGTGGAAACAGGAGGTTCTGGGGTCAAATCTGGCTTCAGATACTTTCCAGCTGTGTGACCCTGGATGAGTCACTCAACCCCCATTGCCTTAGTCCTCACTGCTTTTCTGCTTTGGAACTAACACACGATATTGATTCTAAGAGGAAATATGTGTTTTTTTTAATCTGTTATCTAATCTCAAGTGAGCCCTATCTGCAACAAAGCAATCTGTTTATTTCTTCATAAAAGATTTTCTTTCCCACTAAAAACAGCATCTGTTTCAAACCTTCCCTCATTTCCTCAAGCCTACTGTAATATCCCTTCCTTATACCTTTATAGCTGACAGCTTCACTGAAAAAAAAACAAAACAAAAAACAACTGAGGCCATTTACTCAGAATTTCTTCCTCTTCCCTTTTGTTTATTTTACAGCACCATAATACCACCCCCTTCACTCTCCTCCTTCATAGCAATCTATGAAGAAGATGTAAGCTTTCTCCTCGCAAAGTCCAACTCTGTTCCATGTAACAAGAAGCATGCTAAAGCTGGCTCAAACCTGATTTGTGAAAGCTATTAGATTTATACTGTGAATATTTATACCTCAGAAATCAGCAAAACCCTACAAATAAGGAATTGGTTTATTGTTTTGTGGATTGTCTAAATTTAAGAAATGGAGAAATAATGGAGAAAATGCTAATAATGAAGATTAAACTTAAAAGTATGTTAAATGCACTCTCTATATGTTTAAGACTCACCTTCCATCTTAGAATCAATACAATGTATTGTTTCTAAGGGAGAAGAGTGGTAAGAGTTAGGCAATGAGTATTAAGTGACTTGTCCATGGCCATACAGCCAGGAAGTGTCTAGGAGGCCAAATTTGAACACAGGACCTTCCATCTCTAGGCCTAGCTCTCTCACCACTGAGTCACCTAGACTCCTTGCGTGTATACTTTTTATAGAGAGCCTATTTTAAAACATTTATCAGCACATCTCTGCATGTACTCATTCCCTTACCACCACCACCCCTCTCTCTGTCTGTCTATCTGACTTTGTCTCTGTCTGTCTGTCTATATCTCTCTCCCCTCTAATCAGTTTCCTCTCTATGTCACATGGTCCTTTCTGGGTCCCTATAAATGTGCTCACCTCTATCAAAAAAAAAAAAACACCCTTTTACCCCCTCAAGCTGTCTATCATCCTATATATCTCCTTCCCTTCTCTGTTAAACTCTGGGAAAAAAAATCTACTCTTGCTGCTTCTTCTTCATTTCTCATCTGTAATCTGCATTCTGACCTCATTATTCAACTTTTCAGTTCTCTCCAAAGTTATTAAAATCTTCAAATTTCAAAGAATAGTGATTTTCTCAGTCTTTGTCCTTCTTGAAGACTTCATAGCATTTGACACTATTCACCATTTTTTTCTCCTGGAAGCAATCTCCTCTCTAGGTTTCCAAGACTCTTTCTTCTCTGGATTCTATCTCTACATACCTAAAACATTCTTGCTCACTTTCTCTTGCTGGATTTACATACAGGTCAGACTCCCTTTGGCTCTGCCCCAAGCCTTTGTTACTCTTTTCTCCTTACTCTATCTATCTCACTTGGTGATCTCATCAGCTCCCATGGATTTAATTATCATCTCTATGCAAATGACTCTCAGATCTATATATTGAGCAGGGCTCTGTTTCCTCAGCTTTAGTCTTCTAACACTAGCTACCTCTTGAAAAATTCAAACTCAATGTCCCAAAGACATCTCAAACTCAACATATTCAAAATAGATCTCATTTTCATTTCTCCCCAAACCTACTCTTCTACTTTTTCATTGTTATTTGGTCATTTCAGTTGTGTCTGACTCTGTGACCTCATTTGAGGTCTTCATGGCAGAAATACTTGTGTGGTTTACCATCTTCTCCAGCTCATTGTACAGAGACTGAGGCAAACAGGGTTTAAGAGCCTTAAGCAGTGTCATAGAGCTAGTAAGTGTCTGAGGTCAGATTTTAACTCAGAAAGATGTATGTTTCTGATTGTATGCCTAGCTCTTTATTCACTATGCTGAGTAGCTGCACACATTCCTCTACTTAATTTCTTTAATTTTTTTGAGGGAACCAATATCTTTCCAGTGTCCCAGGGTTCCAACCTCAATGCTGCACTTGACTAATTCCCTTCAATTAGCCCATATATCAAACGAGTTACCAAATGGTCATTACAGTTATGTTCCCAACATCTCTCATGTCTCCTGTCGCTCAGTCCTAAAATATCCTTCCACCTTAACTTTGTCTCTTAGAATTTTTGACTTCCTTCAAAACTCAGCCCAAATTTCATTTGCTGCAGGAATGAGTCCCAAGCTACTAATTCGTTCCCCTCCAAGATTATTTGCAACAGGTAGCATAGTGGAATATGAGTCAGGAAGACCTGAGTACAAATCTTGCCTCAGACATTTACTAGCTATGTGACTCTGGGCAAATTACTTAACCCTTTTTGCCTCAGTTTCCAGATCTGTAAAATGAGCTGGAGAAGGAAATGGCAAATCACTTCAATACCTTTACCAAAAATAACCCAAATAAGACCATTAAGAGTCAGACATGACTGAAATGACTGAACAACAAGAAGTTGTTTTGAGGATCATATGAGATAACAAATATCATCAAGGGCTTTGCAAACATCAGAGTATTCTGCAAGTCTCTTATATATTCATGTAAATGTTGTTTCCCCTACTAGGACATAAGTTCTTAGAAGACAGGATCTATTTTTGTATTTCTTAATGCCTAGTACAGAGTTCACATTTGACAAAGCTTTTTTGATTGATGGAAAGAGTATAAATAGGGCTGTGGCTAAGCAGCCCAATAGATAAAGCACAGGATCTACAGTTAGGCATCCCCCAGTTCAAATCTAGCCTCACTTACTAAGTATTTCAACTTGGGCAAGTTACTTCACCTCCATTTAACTCAGTTTACTCAACTATAAAATAGGAATCATTATGGCACCTACCTTACAGAGTTGTTGAGAGGATCACTTGAGCTAATATTTATAAAGCACCTGGCATGTAGTTGGGGTTATATAAATGCTTGTTCTGTTCCCCTTCTCTAATTAATCTAATTCCAAATATTTCTTCCATACTGTGGACAAGAGAATGCATTATTGCTCTGTGGTATATGCTCTATTTTTGGTCATTATTAGAGCACAATGTCCTCTCAATTTCTCTCTAATATTAACTTCTTTGCTTATTGCTCATTTGCTCTGCTGGCTTTTGCATCCTCTCTGTCCTTCCTTTGAAACCAAAACATTTAATTACCTCCCTTGTACCAGGGGAGATAAAATTTCCTAAAATAGCATGTTTTAAAAGAATAGACAAAGAGAACAGCTTTTCTCAGGTTAGAGCATTTTACCAGTCTGAGAGAAGATATTGTCATCCCTAAGCTGCAGTGAGAAAAGAGGAATGGGGTGGGAGGGGTGGAAGAAGGGAAGCATTGTGTAGAATAGAGAAATGAAACAATTTTCTTGGTTTTTCTAAATCAGGCCTTCATATTGTGAGCTCATTGTTTTGTTTTAAATACCTGTTTTATGAAATCTGAGATCAAATGCACCTATATGTAAATGTAAAAGCAAAAACCTGTTTCAGAGCTAAATATAAATGATTGTGTATGAGCTACCATGTGTTTAATGTTGCCATGAGGCTGAATAATAGTGAGATCATCTAAATATCAGTATCCCTTTCTTAATCAGGATCAGGATTTACCTTTAGTTCTCTGACCTCATCTGGACTTTGATGAACACCCATACCCAGAAGGCATTATGAAATGGGTCAGAGAGTATACAGTATATGGTCTAGCATAAAAGTAGAACACTACTAGCTAATGCCTTTCTAACTCCCATACATCCTGAATGTATATTGCTAGGTTTAGATTACCAGTTTTCTTTCCCCTAGTTTGGTTGATAGGATTGAACTTGACCCCTTCCTTGCCTAGATCTATAGTATCTGCTTGATGCTTCTTAAAATAGTTGGTTCCCTGAGACTTGATCTTTTGCATTAGCTCAATGCCTAATCTTTATAACTTTCTCTGTTTCTCTTGTATCTATCTTCTACTTACCTAATTCTTTCTTTGTTTCTTTGTTTCTTCCTTTTTTCTTTCTTTCTTTTTCTTTCTTTCTTTTTTTCCTTCCTTCCTTCCTAACTCCTTCCTTCCTCCTTCCTTTCCATTCTTTCTTTTATCTCTCCTTTGCCATTCCTCTTCCCTCTTCCTTTTCTTTTTTCCTTCTTTCTCTTCAGCTTTTCTTCCTTTTTTCTTTTTTCCCTTCTTTCCTTTTTGTTTTTCTTTCTTCCATTCATCCCTTTTCTTTTGCTTTCTATCCTCTTCCCTCTTTTCCTTTTTTTCTACAAACAATAAGTACCTATTGTACATACAACATTGTGCTAGGAATTAGAGATAACAAATTTTAGAGAAGACCCAACCCTTACTCTCACTGAGTTTACTCTTTGGTAAAGATAGGAAAAAAGACCAAATAATTATGATATATGATATCATATTAATGTTCAAACCTCTGGTTTTGCTCTTGTCACTGAATCAGAAGGAAATATGACAAACGATATAGAAGCACGCTGGCATGTCAGCATACAATGGATATGGGAGATCACAGAAGGGAAGACATAAAGATATTAGAAATGTAAGAGACCCTCTAGTCAAGCCTCCTCATCTTGTAGAAGAGAAAAATTGAAATTCGGGAAGTTTAAGTAATTTACCGAAGGCTACATAGATAGTAAGGAGGTGGGATGCAAGCAGCTGTCATAAAAGACAATTTAAATCTTATACCAAGAACCAAAATAAGCTCCAAATGGATATGTAAACTGAACATAAAAACTTATATTACTAAAAACAATTTAGATAAGAATGGAAGGAAATAGCTTTCAAAACTATGGTTTGGGGGGAAATTCTTAACCCAGGAGGCAGAGTGGACCACAAAACCTTTTAAAGAAATTTTCAATTATATACATTTTTTTAAAAATAACAAACCTTTTGCATGACCAAAAGCAATGTAGACATAATCAGTCTCAAGTGGAAACAGTACCAGTGTTAGAAAGCAGTTATAAATGTCTAATCACTGTTGATGACATCTCAAAATGGCCACAGGCTCACACAGGCCAGTTAGTTTTTCTCATTACTGATTTTAAAATGACTATAAGTTGGCAACCCTCAACATTCATATTCAACTTAGTTTACAAAAATGAAATCTAAATGAAGTAAAAGAAGATGTGAAAGATGAGTGATACTGAATTAAATTCTAAGGATGTGACCACACGGAAAATCCCAGAGCTTGAATCAAAGGAAGACAAACAAGATGATATAATTGAGGAAACTGGCCTCTATGGTTTCCATACTGATGGATGTAAAAATGGCACAGAGGAAAATGCTGATAAATAAAAATGATCTAGTGTACCCATAAATAGGTGAAGTATAAATTTCAAAAATTACATAAAAAAGCATTGAGAACCAAAAACCTTAACAATTTCTACAAGCTAAGGGGAGTAAAAGAAAATGTCCCAGAAAACGTAAATCGAAGAATAAAAGAGTCTGACAGTCAGCAATCTTCAAATGAAGCCCAGTGGAAGGAGCTTACTCAGTATTTTCAAATAAATGATAAGCGTGAAATTCTCATAGCAACAGAGATCTTCAGAGGTCAGACTTTGAAGCCAGCATAGACAATTCTGTGGCTAAAGGGGATAATGAGAAGGCTAAAAAACTAAGTAATAGGTTAGGTACTCGTGAATTTGGTGTAAAAATTGCCAAAGCTATTACTTGTAGCAACTTTGTAAAAGTGGGAAAAGATGCTTCAACTACAAAGGGAGCTCAAAAAAAAAAAAAGGAAGACAAAGAAAAAGAAACACATAGAAGTTCTAAGTAAAGAAGACTTGAAAAAATAAATGGATTTTGTAAGGAGGCTTTTTAAGGCCTTGAAAATTCAAAACTATTTGTTATCTAACTACTGAAAGGGAATTAGATAAGTGTAATATAAATTAGAGAAAGTAAACATCAGATTAGCGAAGAAAGTCTGATACCTAAGATTCATAGGAAATTAACACAAACATATAAACCTAAAAAATATTCCGCAATAGATGAGTGGCTAAAGGGGATACACAAAAAATTTTTTAAAGCTTCAAGCTCCTAATGATCCTATGAAAACATGCTCCAAATTACTGCTAACAGAAATGCAAATAAACCATTCTGACATAAATCTAAAAGTTGAGAAATGACAAAAAAAAACAGGAACAACCAATGTTGGACAGACTATGGAAAGACAGAGATGCCAATATCCTTGTTGGTCAAATTATGAAGGGTTCTGACCATTCTAAATATCAATTTGGAGTTACATAAGAAAAGTGATGCGATTCTTCATGCTCTCTGAGCCAGTGATTGTACTATGGGGACATATTCCTAAAGAAGGTTGAAGATAGAAACAAAGGATACACTAAAATATTCATAGCAGTTTTTGTTTATTTGGTTTTTTATTTAATAAAACCCTTGCCTTCCATCTTGGAATCAATTTTGTGTATTGGTTCCAAGGCAGAAGAATGGTAAGAGCTAGGCAAAGGGGGTCAAGTGACTTCTAGGACCTCCCATCTCTAGGCCTGGCTCTCAATCCACCTAGCTACCCAGCTGCCCCCCACCACAGTTTTTAAAAAATAACAAAGAAGTGTTAGTAAAGAAATAAAAACATATGGAATGACCAAAGATTGAGGAATATCTGAAAAATATGTGTTTGGCACATTAAGTAGGTACTCAATAATTGTCTGTTGCCTGACAAATTGGTATGTGAAGATGACATCACTATTGTGCAGTGAGGAATGATGAAAATGAAGAATTAAGGGAAACATGAGGTGATATTAATGATGAAAATGAAATATGCAGAAAGAGAACGACACACACAATAATTTGAATGATATAAATGAAAAGATTACAAAAAGGATACCAAATTCTGAGTAATTAAAAAAACAGTAATGTTTCCAAAAGCAGATAATGATTTAAAACTCAGCAAAGAATTGATAATCAACTACTCTAATACATTGTTTTATAAAAGATAACTATATTGGATATTTTTATTTAATCATGCTTTGCTAAAAAAGATTGTTCATGGAGGGAGGAGGAGAAGGGGAAAGAGCATCAAGAAATGACTGTAGTATAAAAACAAAAGGCATCAATAAAACTTTTTTAAAAACATTTTGGTCCCTAAACTAAACTAATACTGACCTCTCAGCCTGAATCTTTGACATCAAAATTTGCATTTCCATTCAGTAAGGATCTTTTGACTTTTCTCTAAAATGTTTTGAACATATGGGTTATAAAGTACATGACTATTGATTAGGGAACACCTAAACAAATTGTGATACATACATATATTGAAATATAATGAAAAACAGACAAGAACAAAGAGAGACTTAAACTAATGCAAAGTCAAGGAGGAAGAATAAAAAAATTACATACTGACTAAAATGTAATTGGAAAGAAGAATAATCCCAAAACAACTGAAGATGAATGTTGCAAAATTATAAAAAAAAAAAAAAACAACCATAGCCCCAGTGAAGAGAGATAAGAAGACACCTGTCCCTACTGCTGTGCAGAGATACAATGTCCATGAGTGTGGAACATTGCATATGGTGTCATATTTCATTTTTTTAATGTAGTCTTTTCAGATTTAAAAAACTTTTTTCTTCTTTTATTTTGAACATAAAAAAGTATTCCTTAAATGAGATGATTCCCTATGAAGTTTAGGCAAGGCAAAAAACAAATGACATGAATAAAAGTTATTTTTTTAATTCAAAAAAGATGGTTGAATTAATTTGAATAAGGTAATTTAGAAGTGGAAGGGTCTAAAAACCACTCTTGTCTAACACCTTCTTTTCAGAGGTACTTGAGGCCAAGAAGGAGTAAATGATGATCATAATTATACAAGGACAAGAAAGAAGTTTAAAATTAGGAACTAGGGTCAGGGGAGAGAGTTGAGGTTTAGAACTACTGTCAGTAGTGAAGACTGAAGGTCTGAGAGGATATCAGGGATAAAACGTGAAGGCAGAAGTTGGAATGAAGAGTGAGGTTGGGATTGGGGTTATCAGTGAGGAATTGGAATCAAAGATATTTAGATCTGGGGTGGTCAGTATTTCCAGGGCAAGAACTGCAGTTCTTTTGGCCCAGCCCAATGCCACCAGGTCTATTCAGTAACCAGTGTGATTTCCCTCATTTAAATGTAATTCTGGATGGTGCAGTAACCCCAGAAGCTCTGCCAAGGCAATACCAGGTACTGTGGCTATTGGGTAGTGGGTTCCAGGGGCATGGCCTGGGGAGCTATCACTGACAAGATTTAAGATCCACTCCTCTAGTTCCAAATCTGATGTCCTTGTCACTACATCACATTACGGTCTTCTCAGCCCTTTGGATGCCATATCCCAGAGGAACCCTCCAAACAAACCAACATATGCTTTTCATTTATGTTTATATAACTCGATTCAAATCCTAAAACTCTCTCCAGATAAAGATTGTTCTTTCTCCATTCTAGGCTTGTCTATTCACTAGCATACCTATGCTCTAAAGGGGGAGAGGGAAATAGAGGAGGTAAGGTATGGAAAGGTAATACAAAACAAGAACACATATTATAATTTTTTAATAATTCTATGTGAGTTGTGAAAGGAAAGATTTTTACTACCTTTACATGGAATAAGTCTTCAAGGAGGAGATGGTGTATGAGTTGGGCTTTGATAGAGGGCCAGCAGGAAAAAGGAGAAAGTATATCACCAGCAAACATAAACAACATGAGTTGACAGAGTTTTGAAACTGCAAAGTCTTTTCTGGGAATATACAGAAGTCTAAAGCAACTAAACTAAATAGAATGCAATATGTATGAAAAAGTGCTTAACAAACATTTATTAAGGACCTACTATATGCCAGGCATTGTACTAAGTAGTAGGAAAGACTAATATAGGTTGAATGGGAAAGTAACTTGGAACTAGACTGAAGAAAGTCTGGAATGCCAGGCAAAAAAAGCTTAAATGTTACATGGTAAGCAAAGGAGAATCACTGCAGATTCTTTAGCAGAATGACATGACCAAATCTCTGAATAAGACAGATTATTTTAGCAGAGTTATGAAGGATGAATTGGAAGGGAAAAGTAGAAATATTCTCAAGAGGCTATTGTTATAGTCCAGATGATAGTGATTTAGATGTAGAACTAAACTAGGATGGTGTCTGTGGGAGTAGAAAAGATTGGACATATGCTCTCCCCTCTTCAATGTGTCCTCTTGCACAGTTTCCAAATTAATTCTCCTAAAGTACAGGTTTGACTATGGAACTCCCCTACTCAACAAACTCCAGTGACTCCCTATTGCCTCTAATATTTTACATAACTTCTTCTGTTTACTTTTTAAAAGCCCTTCACAATCTGGATTTTAGATCCCTTTCCAAATTTAATTATGCATTATCCCTCTTCCCACATACTCTATTAGAACCAAACTGGCTTCCTTCCTGTTGCTTAAACATGACACTTTATCATATCTGGACCTTTGTACTGATTGTCTTCCATGCCTGGAATAAACTCTGACTCCATCTTTACCTCTTAGAATTCCTTGTTTCCTTCCGAACCCCAAAACACAACTTCTTCATTAAGACTTCAGATCCTCCATCCAACTCCAGTGCTAGTTCCTGTGCCCCCCTAAATAAATAAAAAACCAATCAGCTGTTAGTTATCTGGTCCAAATACCTAGTATTTATTTTGTACATGTTTAGTATAGGTATATTTATGTTCATGTCTCACTCCATAGAATGTATATTCCTTGAAGGCAATAAATGTTTCAGTTTTGCCTCTATATCTCCAGCATCTAGAACACAGTAGGCATGCAATGAATTTTTAATGATTGGATTAACTGATTGGATAAACAAGTGAATGAAAAGGGCTTAACAAGAATCAAAGACAACACCAAGTATTTCAATGTGGAAAATTGAGTGAGTGGTCAAGCCATTGATATTGTATATACACACATACATACATATATGTATTTCTAAACATGTATGTAGATATGTGTGCCTATATGCATATACTCATACATCTACACATGGTGTGTGTGTGTGTGTGTGTGTGTGTGTGTGTGTGAAAGAACAAGTTTAGGATTAAATACAGAAAACTCCATTTGAGACACGTTTGCAATTTCAAGTTCCAGAGAGTTAGTTAAGTGGAGGTGTCATGTAGGCAGTTAAAGATACAGATCAAGAACTCAGAAGAGAATTCAGATCTGCAGCTACAGATTTAGGAGTTATCTACATAGAAGCTGGAGTCCCAGGCATGAATGAAATTGCCAAGGGATACAGAATGGAAAAAAAAGAGGAAAGAGCCAAGAACAGAAGCTTGGGAAACACTCACTTTAAGTGTTCAGAAAAAGAGATACGAAGTCCACAAGATAGAGAAAGATTGGTTAGAAAAGGTGGCAGCACCAGGAGAACATTATTTTCCTGAGGCCTAAGAAGGAGAATATGCAGGAACAGTGTATGATCATAACTTCAAATGGTTCCAAAAATTCTATACCCATCTTATTGCCCAGCGAATACCTTGTTACTGATGAGGTTATCATCTGAGCTAAGCTAGTCTCCTGGCCTTTAAAGTGTTGGTACTCATGAAGAAAGGAAGCTTGCCTATTTGCACAGCTCCCACAAGGGGCTCCATCTTTTGGCCTTAGAGATGGAAGTAACTGAGGAGCAGTAGCAGGTTAGTTAAATATTCCTTGACCAAGTGGAGAAGTTCTTGGATCATGTCAAGTTCAAGGACCAAATTGGGACCCAGAGCCGAGTAACAGTAATGAATAAAACCAAACATGGAAGATCAAACTGAGGCTTTCATGGGTCTGTTAAATTATATGGAGTGTACAGATTGGAGTATGAGGGAATAACTTTATCAAACATGAGTATTTTCCCCTTACAAAATACCTCCATCTTAGGATAATACCAAATTTCTGGAGGAGTGTATAGGTCTATACAATACAAGTCTATTGCATATAGAGAGTGTAGATATACTGAAATGTTTTGACATTTTCTTCTCTAGCTCATTTTAAAGATGAAGAAACAGAGACAAACAGAATTAAGTAACTAGCCCAAGGTCATTTTGCTAGTAAGTATCTGAGGTTAGATTTGAATTCGGGAAGGTGAGTCTTCCTGTCTCTAAGACTGAAAGTCTATACACTAAGTCACCTAAATATCCCTTTTCAGTATCTTGAAAGGACAAAAAAGTGGGTGAGAATGCCAAGAAGCTTTCAGGAGTGGAGGCAGGTTGCTAAGGAAGCTCACATGCAACAGCTTCAGTCTTCTCAGTGAAATAGAAAGCTATGCCATATGCTGGGGGTGGGGGGTGCTATAGAGGCATGGTTAGTGATAAAAAAGGAGGTGAAAGATAATCACTGTAGGAAATGGGAAATATAGCAGAGATAATAATGCACTATTAAATTGATGTTTATGTCTTTCTGTGGCAATTCTCAGTCACCAAGGAAAAGGAACTGAGACACCTCCTGGTGAGCTATACCCTAGATAGTGGCTCCTCATGGCCAATTGTGTGACAGGATCAAGTACTGGCGTTCTACCTGCATCCTGGTATACATCATGTGAGTGTCCTCCAGCACCCAGAAAAGATCAAGTTAGGATCCAGGGGGAAAAGAGAAGATATAAAAGAAGGGGTTCCAGGAAGTGGGCTCTCTCTATTCCCTTGGACATCACAGTGAAAGGACATGGGCTGAGAGAGAGAGCCATGAGAGGAGAGCCCACGTGGCTAGTTTGAGAATAGGCTTCAATCTCTCTCTATGTCCGTGGTTCTCTTATTTAAGTAAATATTAATAAACTCTATGGAAATTAAGGATCAGAGTTTTATTTTAGCTTTAACACAACCCTGTCTTCTTGTTCCTTACTATCACTCTGGTGTGACAATAAATAAAAAGACATTAGAAAGTCCAGTGAACTTGTTTACCCCTTCCTATTCTAAGCTAGTCTAAAGGCAGGAACCACTTATTCTAACACCTCCTAAGTAACTCCCAGCACCTAACAGATGTGTCTTTACACATGGCAAAAGCTTTAAATAGTGATTTAATCAACTATGTGCAGAATTGCTATTGTGAGGTTCAAGGATAAGTACAGACCCATATCCACAGATGAGCAAACAAGTCAAGTCCAACATTTACTGGGACCTAAGATAGGACTTTATGTTCAATATTTTAAATGCCAGAAAATTTCTATAGCATAAGAGCATTAATTTTGTAAAAAGCTATATACCAGGTGTTACCAGGAAATCTTGAAGACTCATCTGCATATTCAGTAACCAGGGGAATGGGTTCAGGGGCCAGGAAGAGGAACTTTCCAAACACAAGGGCATGCAATTTTTAAAGCTTATGTTGACCCTCTCAGAGCAAATACGTTTTATGAGTCCATGATGATCTACAAATATTAATTTGCCCTGATAAAGCAATCCCAGAGAAACCTACGACTATGTTCACAAAAGAAGGCAGACGAGTTATAAGAAAGCTTTCCTTTCCATCTTGTTGAAGAACAAGTCCCTTCAGGTAGAAGCCGGATAAACAATCATTAACCTCCAAGAGGAAATTCATAAAAATCTCAAAAACTACCTGCCACATCCCCTTACAGCTGTCAATGTAACAGCCAAGTGAAGATTTTTGCCCAAAGGCCCTTGACTGATTACCAGATTACCATCCTGGATGCCACAGGTATTCATCTGTCTGCCCCACCTCCTCTTTTACTGTACTGAACCTCCCAGAGGGCTGATCAGCAATGTTGATTGAAGAGCCACCAGATGCCAATCATCCAGTGAGATGTGAGTGAAGAAAAGAAAGCGAAGGAAGGATCACAAATACTGAGGAACTTGAAATCTAACTGGTGAGACCAGACAGACCTAAAAAACAGCACGCCAAAGAGCAGAAGTTCCCATAATCAGGGAACTACATTCATTCCCTTTTTTTACAGGATTCAGTAATAGAAACCACTCAAAGAACTGAGTCCTGACTTTGAGGAGGCAGCACAGTAGAGTAAAAAACATTCTGGATTTGGGATGAGAGAATTTAGATTCCAATCCTGGATGTGCCCCTAAAAATACACATACACATACATACCCACATACACATATAAGGTTTTATATAGATATAGATATAGATAGACATATACATATATGTGTGTGGTGATATAAAACACCGTAGGATGGCAGACACTTCTAGGAGAAGAGAGAGGAGCTTGATGTGCTGTGGTCCATGGAGTCATGAAGAGTAAACAAGTGAACAATTTATTATTATTATTATTATTATTAATACTATAATACATATTATGATCTATCTATATTTATAGTTTACATATACATATCTATGTATCTGTAAATTTATATATATATATATACATCTATATAGCTACAAATATATTTTGACATATATACCTATTCAACTATAAATTAATATATTTATATCTATATATAACCATATAGCTACAAGTCAATAATTTCTACATATATATATCTATGTAGCTATAAATTGATATATTTGTATCTATATATACACATTTATATAGCTAAAATTCATATATTTAAAAATTTTTAAAATTGACATTTTATAGCTATATATACACACATCTCTATAGCTACAAATTAATGTATTTATATGTACACATCTATGTCGCTACAAATTAATATATATACACATCTATATAGCTACAAATTAATATATGCACATCTATATACCTGCAAATTAATATATTTATACACATATATAGCTACATATTAATATATTTATATATACACATCCATATACCTGCAAATGAATATATATAAACATTTATATAGCTGCAAATGATTATTTTTATATATACATCTACATAGATACAAATCAATATATCTATACATATACATATCTATGTAGGTATAAATTTGTATATTTACATAAATATAGCTACAAAACAATATATTTATATCTATACATATCTAGCTATAGATTAATATATTCATTTCTATATAAACATATCTATATAGCTACAAATCAATATATTTATACATATACTTAGCTAGCTATATCTAAAGATAGATAGGTATGTGTGCATGTATATATACATACAGAGATCTACAGATCAATAATGATTTCTAGTTATATAGTTGGGCAGGGGTAAGTTCAGATCTGTTACTAGAAGGAGGCATACCAGACAATCCACTAAGGTCCAGCAGTCCCAGGGTCTGACATAGAACACTTTCTAAGGATCTTTTGTGTTTATAAATGCATATATTTATGAGCAAATTATTTTTCCTCCTTGGGCCTCTTTATTTTTGAATAAAGGAATTGGATAAGATGACCTCTGAGCTCACTTTCAGCACTAAATCCATGAGGCAGCACAGCATGGTGGACATGGTATTGGACTCGGAATCAAAATGATTCTAGGTTCAAATCCTGCCTGATTGAGTAACCATGTGACTCTGGATAATCATTTAACTTCTTTTCTCATTTTACTTGTCTGTAAAATGGGAGGAGGGAAGGAAGGGTTTGAATTTAATAAGCTCTCTAGTTTCTTCTCATTTTAAGTTCTAGTATTTTATGATGGTAGGATCTCATGATTTGATGAATTCTATTGCCTCAGAAAAAGATTATAGTCCTGTTCACAAAAATAAGAACAGCTAGCATTTTAAAAGTACAAGTACTGTGCCTGGTGGTAAAAATATGTAACTTCTCTACTGGTATTCACAGTGCCACACGCACCTCCCAGAGGAAAAGACTGACCAAAATAACTCAGGCCTGGAAGTGGGATGGGCTGGCCCTCACAATAGAGCCACACTTACCAGAAAGAAGCTAGGGAACAGTAGACAGCCCTCCACTGAGCAAAGCAGCTGAGGGGAGTCATAACATCTAGATGAGTAAATGCTTAGAGCAACTTAAAAATAACCCTGAATGGGAGCAAAGACAGGCAAATCTCTGCTGAGGTGCACAGCACATGTGATAACATGCAGAGTGGAGTTTGACAGTCATCTGTGGGTGGACTGGAGTGTAATTTGAACTAAACTAAACCAAAGAGAGTGGGTAGTTATGCTTTTTTACAATGAGATATTAGCAACACTTAGGATGGGGTTCAAAGGTAAGGCCTTGTTTCCCTAGACTGTGTGCCAGCATTAATGTCTCTTCTCCCTTCCTTCAAATATTTTCTGGGGAACGTTTTATTTCTTGGGAGCAATGTCTTGTCCCCTAGATAACTATAAAAGTATGTCAGGGTAGGAGGAGGAGGGGAGAGGAATAAGAATATGGCAAATATCCACAAGAGAGAAATAAAAGACAATTTGTATTTAGAACAATCAGAATAACACATTTGCCTCATTAACAGGATTTTTGAGGCAAGCAGAGGGTGAGGGTTTATTTTTTTCTCCTTGAATTATACAAATAATTGACTCAATTCATCATTTTGCTTTGCTAGCATACAAACTACCTCTAACTAAAGTATCTCTGCCCTATATCTAACTTCTCTGCCTCCACCATTTTTAACCTCACCTAGAATCCAATATACCACTAGGGAATATAAAATAAAGATCATTCACAAACCCTCAGAATGGCTTCTGTCACTTTTAGATTTATAAGATAAACTCTGGATTAGATTCAATTCAATCATATCCAATCCAATCTAATCCAATTCAACAAACAACCTGCCATTTCCAAAGCACCTTGCTAGGCACTTCAAAAAAAAGACAAAAATAAAATAATTGAAATAGCTCCTGTCTTTAAAAAGCTTGCATTCTACTGGGAAAATATAACATGCATACTTAGGTAAGTGTGAATTATATTTGCAAAGCAGTACAAAACACTTTCAAGAGGGGACAGGGAAAGTTCTCATGTAAGAAGTAATATCTGAGCCATGCTTCAAAAGAATTCCCCATGTCTATCAATTGAGAAATGGCTGAACAAGTTATGGTATATGATTGTAATGGAAAACTATTGTGTTATAAAAATGACGAGCAAGAGTATTTCTGAAAACTCTGGAAAGATTTAAATGAATTGATGCACAATGAAATGAGCAGAACCAGGAAAACATTGTACCAGGTAATAGCAAAACTGGTTGATGAACAACTGTGAACAGCCTAGCTATTCTCAGTAATATAGTGACCTAGGACAATCCCAAAGACTCATGAAGAAAAATACCATCTACCTTCAGAGAAAGAAGTGCTAGTCTTAATGCAGATCAAAAATATATTATACTGTATTTAATCTCTTCCACAAAAGAAAGAAAGAAGGAAGGGAGGGAGAGAGGGAGAAAGGAAGGAAGGAAGGAAGAATCCTCATAGGAACTCTGGGAGGTCAATGTGTCAGGAAAAATGCCTTCCAAATATGTGGGACCACTTATGCTAAAATATAAGAATGAGAGAGAAAATGTCATATACAAAGAAAAGCTAGTAGGGCATTTTGGCTAGGATGATGAATTATAGGATTTCAGATCAAGACCTGAAGGGGTCTTTAGAGAAGACCTGGTCCATCTCATTCATTTATAGTTGAAGAAATGAGGTCAGAGAAGTGCTTTGCCTAAAGTCACACAGAAAAGCAGGCAGGTAGGATCCCTATTCTGAAAGGCTTTACATGCCAGGCTGAGTTTACATTTTATTCTAGAAGTCAGAGGGAACTATTGAAGATTTTGAGTAAGGGCAAGTGACTTGGCCATATCTGTGTTTTATTAATATTGATCTTGTAATTGTATGCAGCTTGGATAATCAAGAGGAGAAACTAGAAAAAGAAATTAGAAGACAATTTGTAGTCTCTGCCAGAGGACAACAGACTGAACAGAGGTAGACACTATGTAAATGAAGAGACCCAAAATTTTCACTGATTTTAACACTTTTTAAAATGCTTTTGTCCAGAACTATTTGAAACACATTCATGCTTTTTGTCTGATTTCTTCTGTAACGGGCTAAAGAATATTCAGACCAATTAGCCTGAGAAGAACACAGCAGAAAGGAGAGAAGAGCAGTGACCCTGGGGCAGCCCAGAACCTCTCACTGACGCACACCCAGTTTCCCTCCAGTGAATAAAATATTTCTATGACAAGGAAGAAAATTTTTACTAGTTGACTTGTGTACGTGTCCTCCAAACTCTGTGTCTAGCAAATGGCATTCCCATCCTGCCTGAGTGTCACTCCAGACTGTACTCAATGTCTGTGTGAGGGCCTTGGGCTATGGCAAGCTCATTGTAAGGCATGAAACAATGCTGCAATTGTAGCAAGACTCCATAAGACTCATAATCATAAGCAAGATAGGAATGTGTCCTCAAAAGGGTTCAAGAGTTGTTTCTGAGCTTCTCGATATTGGAGATGAAAAGCAAGAAATATCATTTGGATGACCTACCTTGTATAAGATATTTACAACCAAATTTTATGGTGCCCGTCCCTATCTGGGTATCTTCCTATCTACTCCTCTTTTCCTATCTTCTCTTTCCCAGGAAGAAGCAAGAGAGTATCATAGAGGTCTCATTATTATAAAGTCTATATGATAACTTTTGATACTTCAGATGAACAAAGCAAGGAAACCAGTATTCCACAAATCCCTTAAAGAGACAGGTGCCCTGCAGGCCTAAATGAGAGAATCTTGCCATAAGTAATGAGTATTATGGATGTAACAGAAAATTCATTTAAAATACTCAAAACAATCCCACTCCTTCCCCTCATGTACATGAAGGTGAGGAGTGGGAGAAAAGGAATCAGAGGTAACTAGGAAAGGCCCTAACTAACAATCAAAAGGAATGAGGATAGGGACTGGACATGGGATTTATTGGTATAAATAACTCAAATGATGAAATTCCCACTATATATGCAAGTTGATATCTCTGCAAATCAGAGTCTTAGAGCTGCCGAGAGCATGAAGAAATGAAGTCACTTGCTAGGAGCCAGTATGTGTCGGAGGTACAATCCGAAAGTCAATGTTTTTCAAACACAGTGACTTTAAAAACCTTCTTTAATGTTTCTTTCTTTCTTTCTTTCTTTCTTTTTTCCTTCCTTCCTTTCTTCCTTCCTTTCTTCCTTCCTTCCTTCCTTCCTTCCTTCCTTCCTTCCTTCCTTCCTTCCTTTCTTTCTTTCTTTCTT
>NC_058132.1:282469355-282493671 GCF_016433145.1 Gracilinanus agilis | reverse complement strand
CCTTTCTTTCTTTCTTTCTTTCTTTCTTTCTTTCTTTCTTTCTTTCTTTCTTTCTTTCTTTCTTTCTTTCTTTCTTTCTTTCTTTCTTTCTTTCTCTTTTCTTTCTTTTTTTAACCTAAGGTTTCTCCAGGGCTTCCTTGTATAGATCTAAAAGGACTTGGAATTCAGTAATCTGGGTTTTGTTTTGTTTTTTTTATTGCTGACTACATGATCCTAGTGAATTCACCAGACTTTGTCTTTCCTTATTTTCCCATCTCATTACCAAAGAACTATTATGAATATTAAATTCCTGTGCTTGATGCTTTGATAAATAAACTAAACTGGTCTTGGCCTTTCCTATAGACATTTTTATAGTAAAATTAGCATCATGAATTAGTAAGCAGGAAGAAATATATATGTGTGGGTACATAAATGTGTGTATATGTACACTACATGACTGAATTGTTAATACCAAACATAAAGCAATAATGTCTGTGGGATAGTGTTTGTAAAGCATATATTTTTTAAAAGATGTAGGTCAGGTTGATGAGTAGTTTTCTCAAGCTGTCCCAGCTTTGAAGAAATGGCTCAAGCCACTCTTGCTCGAACTCTTTCTTGTGTCCCACCACTAGCTTCTGACATTATTTAACCACTAGAGGAGTGACAGAGTGGCTTGTATTATGGCAAACATAGTTTCCTCTGTTTTCTGAACAAAATAGCCATAGCCTTTCCTTCCAGCTTTTTATTCATTACTCCCCTTTATATAAAGCTCCCTAGTTCAGCTCAACTAATCTTATTGTCCCTCCCAAATGATATTTTATGTCCCATCTCATGTCTTTGCACTGTCAGTCTCTGTTGCCTTATATGAATTCTCTTCTCACTTCTGCCTCTGACTCTAAAATCCAGAGTTGAATCCACGATCCTGCTAAAGCTCTATTCCCTATGAAGTCTTTCCCAATTCTCTTCCACTTACAAGGGTCCTCCTCCTAAATTACCTTTTATTTGTTTTGTATTCAATTTTTAATATTCCCATACACATATATACTGTATTCTCCAAGTTTTACTTTGTCTTTTTATCTCTGGGCCTTAGTCTATAGAACATAGTGGGTACCTAATTAATGCTTGCTTGTAAATCCACTGCACTTAATATCCTTTGATGGCTGCAGGGAAAAAGCTCCTGAAAGCAGTGATCCAACCCAATGAAAGCTAAAAGAGTACTTTTCACTTCTAGAAACTAGGCTCACCCAGGAGGCAATACCATATAGACAGTCATATAGGAATATTAATGGGAAATGAGAATCCTGATGGCAATAATGAATCATGATATTCATACATTCTTCCTGCTCCCAGACAGTGGAATCTCTAGGACTATATAAGAATCTATATATTTTATGGGACCATAACTTTGGCTACTGTTTACCTGGTACCATGAACCTTTGCATCAACTTTGGAAACAAAGAGGTCTAATTCACCCTTCCAAATCAGAAAAGGCTTAACACCTTCTATTGGGCACTATATGTATTGTCTCCCAAAATGCAAAAATACTAATAGAAAGTATCATGGATAACTATATTAATTCATTCATCACAAAAGGATTTAAGTGGGGGCAGCTGGGTAGCTCAGTGGATTGAGAGTCAGGCCTAGAGATGGGAGGTCCTGGGTTCAAATCTGGCCTCAGATACTTCCCAGCTGTGTGACCCTGGGCAAGTCACTTGACCCCCATTGCCCACCCTTACCACTCTTCCACCTAGGAGCCAATACACAGAAGTTAAGGACTTAAAAAAAGGATTTAAGTGCTTACTATGTACCAGGAACTGTATTACATTATGCACACAAAGACACAAAAGAAAAACAGGCTCTAATTTCAGGTTTTCATTTATAATTATTTTAGCTTAATTATTTGTTTGTTATAATAAAGTTCCCATTTCCCTTCCTCCCTCCTCTCCCTAAACAAAAGATAGCATCATGTGACAAAAAGATAGATAAATATGTAAAACTATGTCTTGTTTGTATTTAACAGTTCTTTCTCTAGAGGTGGACATAAAAAAGTCATTCTTCAAAAAATGTTTTTGTTGCTGTGTGCAGTAAACTCTTGATTTTTGTTGATTTTTGCTTTCATTTAGCTCTTCATAATTTCATTTAGATCTTTCCATGTTCTTATTTTTTAAATTTCTTATGGTACCGTAGTATTCCATCACAATCATATGCCACAACTTGTTTAGCCATTCCCCAACTTAAGGGCATCCATCCCTTCAATTTCCAGTTCTTTGCCACTACAAAGAGAACTGCTATAAATATTTTAGAGCATAAAGGTTATTTTCCTTTTTCCCTGATCACCTAAGGAAACAAACTTAATAGTGTTTTTCTGGGTCAACAGGTATACATAGTTTTATAACTCTTTTGGCGTGATTTTGTAAACTCAAAGAGATTATAGTATATAGGAAGAGACAGAGTTAAGGTCCCTGAGTAGCATGTAAGTAAATAAATAAATACAAACTACTACATTACAAGCAATTTTCAGAATGAAAAGGGAGGTCAACTAGGGGGTGGGGTCTAGATATATACCTATAAGAGATGAAATAGAGCTTAGTGATGAAGGAAACTAGGAATTTTAGAGGGAGGAGATGAGGAAGAAATATATTGAGGAATGGAGCTCAGTCTATGCAAAAACATAGAGTTAGGACTGCTATGCACAATGCAAAACAAACAAGGCCAATTAGGTTGGAATGTAGATTTTGGGAAGGAAAATTTTGTGCAATAAACTGGCAAGACAAGATAGGGAGAGAAGAGAGGAAAGGAGAGGAAAAGAGAGAAGGAGAGGAAAGAAGAGGAGAGGAGAGGAGAACAGAGGAGAGCAGAGGAGAGCAAAGCAGAGGAGAGGACAGAATAAAGGTTCTCAGATATACCAATACATAGGGCTAGGAAATCAACTATTCATTAAAGGAGAATGAGGACTGGTCAAGCATATAGAAACAAGAATATTCACTATCACAAAGGCCTAGGAAGGAGAAACCATAGTTCATATTGAGAGGAGGGTGATCATGTTAAATGTTATTCAGTGATCAAGAAGGATAAGGATGTGTCAAGGGCCATTTGATTTGGTAATGAAAAAAATCATCAATAACTCTGGAAAGTGTAATTCAGTTGAGTATAATGTATTCCAAAGTTATATTTCAAAGGGTTCTCAAGAAATAAATGAAAAGAGAAGCAGAAACTGATACTGTGTCCCAGTTTTTCTAGAAATTTAGCCATGAAAGAAAAGAAGTAACTTAAATAATCAAGTGCTACTAAGCATAAAGTGGATATGGAGAGTTTTAAAAATTAGAGAGAAAGGGTTCGATTGTAGGAGCAAGCTGTGAGAGAAGACAGAAAGACATGGGATTAGGAGCACAAAGGGAGTTTACTGAACTTGCCAAGGAGAAAGACCATGTCTTCCTGAGAGACTTGAAAAAACAAGAAAATAACATGGAAACATGTCAAGTGGCTTTGAAACCTACAATAGGGGTAAAGATGGAGATGGTCATTATTTTTCAGTAAAGTCCTCTGCTAAGAGGAAGTAGGGGGTGACAGGTATGGGAGGTTAGAAGAGAAAAGAGAAAGTATGGAGCAATCACTGGGGAGACTGTCATAGTGTCAATGAGGGAAGCATAAAAGGATTGCCTTGCTGCACTGAGCTCAGATGAGATTGGGTAAGATAACATTTGTAGTGAATTCAATAACAACCAAATAGAATGAAGAATTTTCAGAACCATTCAAGAACATAAAAGAAAAGAGAAGGCAGATGGTGGAAGTGATCTAGTATTGAGGATTGAGTATGTGATCATTTTTGCAAAAATAAAAAATTCACCCTCTGATTTTTGAATAATTCTGAAACAAACTACACTAACCTACTGAACACTGATACTTAAATGTTTCTGTGGAGTCACGATCTCATCCCTGTGGACATTCTTTTTAGAAATATGGCATAATGGATAGAGTGCTGATCTTAGAGCCAAGAGGATCTGAACTTGAATCCTACATCAGATTCTTAATGGTTGTGTGACACAGGACAAGTCACTTAACCCCTTTCTGCCTCTTTCATTACCTAAATGAAGAGGTTGGACTCTACAACTTGAATTTTTTCCAATTCTAAATCTATACAATATCATTCCATTGACAATTTCCCATCTTGTATGATTTTCATCTATATACTTCCAAATATATTTCTATCCACAATAGTAGAAGCCTTTTTCTGCCATATCCTATTCTGATAATTATTCATCCTCTTTGCCCAGTCTCCATGTGTAAACTTGGCCCTTTTTCTCTCCCACCCATCTCCATCCCTCTCGTCTATCCTCTTCTCCCTTTCTTCTTTTATTTTTTGAAAAAGTAGTTAATAAATATGAATTAAGTGAATGAAGTGGTGGTGGTGGTGGTGGTGGTGGTGGTGGTGGTGGCAATGGCAGCAGCAAGTTTGGGAGCCCACAGATCCTAGAGAATAAATTGAAGAACACTGAAGAGATCAGGCCAAGATGGCAAATAAGATACATTCAAAGTCCACCAACCACTCTCCAAATAATCACAGAAGAACAAAACCACCTCAAAATGAATACTGGAATATCAGTACCAACAGAAGAAGGAGTGAAATAGTGCTGCAGTCCAGAACAATGTGGAGAGACAGCAACAAAGACTCATCTCACTGGGGTACAAGGAGAGTGTGCTGAACAAACCTCAGTTGAATTCAGATGTGGCACAGGGTAAGCAGCATTGGAAAGAGCAGAAAACAACTCAAATATAGAACAGGCAGCAGTAGGAAGAAAAGGGTCCAACAAAATCTAGCCTTGATGAGATTAGGCAGAATCTAACTCAACCCAGTTGAAGTGAAAAGCTGCAAACTTCCAGATAGCAGTCCAACCAGGCTGCCTTTGCAGAATGCCCAGTCTGAGAATAAGATAGCTGAGCAACTCCAGTCATGGTACAAGTATAAGACAGTACTTCCTCCACCTCTCCCAGGAATGGAGCTAAACTTGGCCAGGTAGACAAAATAAAAGGGGAAAAATTAACCCCAAATGAGCAAAAGATAGAGAAAAAGCTGACTCTAAAAACTACTTCAATAAGAGAGATGACCAAAATACAAGCTCAGAAGAGGACAGAAATACAAAAATGAAAATATGTGAATCCTCAAAGGAAAGTATAAAAAGAAGTCCAGTCTAAAATGAACCCCAGAAAGTGCTCCCATAAAAAATTGAAAAATAAATGATAAGAATCTTAGAAGAAATATTAGAAAAGAAAATGATAGAAAAAATCAATAGCTTAGTACAAAAACTTACTGGAAAAAAAAACCTGTTCCCTTTAGAAGGAAATGCAATACCTCAGACAGAAAAATAGCTCCCTAAGAATGAAATTACAAAGCATCAAAAAAGAAAATGGCTTCCTAAAAATTAGAACTAGACAAATGGAAGCTAATGACTTCATGAGACAGTAGGAAACAATAAAAGAAAGTCAAAAGAATGTAGAAGGAAATTTGAAATCGCTCACTGGGAAAACACTTGACCTGGAAAATAGATCAAGGAAAGATAGTCTAAGAATCATTGGATTGGCTGAAAGCCACAATAAAAAATAATAATAATCTGGATGTCATGTTGAAAGAAATTAGCTAGGAAAACTTCCCTAATGTTCTTGAATAAGAGAGGAAAATAGAAATTAAAATAATGCACTAATCTTCTCCTGAGAGAAATCCCACATTTTAACATCTCAGGACTATAGCCAAATTCCAGGACCCCCAAACCAAGGAGAAAATACTACAAACAGGCAGAAAAAAAAAACTAGTTTGAATATTGTGGAACCACCATCAGGAATACATAGGACCTAACAGATTTTAAATTAAAGTACTGGAAGGCATGAAATGTGATATTCTGTAAAGCAAAAGATGTAAGCCTACAACCAAAAACCACCCACCCAGAGAAACTGAGCATAGCATTCCAAGGGGGAAATAATAACTATTTAAGATAGGAAATAGAGAATGTCCAAGCATTTTTGATGAAATGATCAGAGCTAAAAATAAGAATTTGATGATCAAATTTGACACTCAAAAGAAGCAGAAAACAGTAAACAGAAAAACTCAAAAGGAATCATTGTGTTTAAATAATCAATTCCCCACATGAGAAGGTAGTAACTATGATATCTAAGATTTCTATAGTATATGGAATACTTAAACTACTCAATATATTTAAAGTAATCAAGAGAAAAATGAGATTAAAGTGATTACATTACTAGTAAGAAGGTGAGATTTAAGATGCCAAAAATATATATGATACTTGAGGTACCCAAGACATCTAAACTACTTAGAATACTTAAGGTACTTGAGGTACCCAAGACATCTAAACTACTTAGAATACTTAAGGTACTGAAGATACTTAAGAGCTTTATCACTATTAGGGCAATGAATAGGAGTGTATATGAACAAAAAGCAAGGATAAGTTGAATATGATGGACTGATACAATAAAAGCAAAGAATAAGAAAGAGGGATACACTGGGTAAAGAGAAAAGAAAAGAAAGTTTGAAGTAAATTATATCCCATAAGGAGGTTTATAAGAATCAATATAGTGGAAGGGAAAATGGGGCAAGGGGAGGGCAGGGCAGGCAGTGCCTGAATCATACTCTCATCAGCATTGGCTCAAAGTGGAAATAACTTTTACATTTATTTAGGTAAAGTAATTATCTTACAAACTGGGAAGATATTTCTATCGAACCTCTCTGAAGGGCTTAAATTCTCAAATATAAAGAGAATTCAGTCTAATTTATAAGAATGGAAAATATTTCTTGATTGATAAATGGTCAAAGAATATGAACTCGCAAAGCCGACCTAGAGTTTCAGTAAGAGGCATTTAAGTGGCACAGTGGATAGAACATTAGACTTGTAATAAGGAGTATTTGATCAGATCACTTCTACTAGATACCACTAGTTCTGTGACCCTGAGAAAGACACCCAACCTCTCTGCCTCAGTTCTATCATCTGTATAATGGAGATAGGAATAACAAAGCACTTTGTAAATCTACAAGAGCCTTACACATGCTATCATCAATACCATCATCAACTAGTATATTAAATGTTGTCCAGAAAGCTGAATGATATCACTCCTTTCTTTTCTTCTTACACTTTTTCTATCTTTCCTCAATCTCTCTCCCTCTCCCTTTCTCTCTTCTTCCCTCCTTCTCTTCTCCTCTTCTTCTTCTTCTCTCTCTCCCTCTCTCTCTCTCTCTCTCTCTCTCTCTCTCTCTCTCTTTCTCCCTACTTGCTTTTCTAATTATATATATATATATGCCACCTTTATTATGTCATAGACCCTTTCGACACTCTAATGAAATCTAGGTATCTCTTATTAAAGAATTTTAAATATGTAAAACAAAATACATAGAATTACCAATGAAACTAACTAAATTGAAATATTGAAGGAAAAAATGAAGATTAACAACTCCTGGTTAACGAAATCCCTGTGTTGGAGGATGTCTTGCATATCACCTTACATTTGTCTTGCATAAAAATCAGCATCAGTAATATGCTATAGCCTGATATATCTAGCATGCAACTTTCCTCTGCTCTTTGGGTCACTGACAAATTTGAGGCTTCTCATATTGTGCTTACTCATGCTTTACAAACATATTGTGCCACCAGAAGAAAACAGATGCAATAAAGAGATTTTATGTTGTTAAAATAGTCAAAATTAACTTAGAAATCCTATACTGTATCCCCAAATCCATGGTCTACTGAATTGTGTATGCAATATAAGAGTGAATGTTGGGGAAGAACACCTACCAAACTATTTTCAACTGCAAGAAAACCAGAATGTCAAAATAATCTCCAAACCAAAACTGAATCAAATGTCTGTTCCACATAGTTTGAATTCCTAATGACCAATCCCTATTGTCTTTTCTTGGGAAGCCCAAAAGGTACATAACATCCCTCAGGGACTAAGTCTCTGCCTTCAGTGAAAGAACAATGGTGGGCTTGAGTCCAGCCTCTATGTCCAGCCAGTACATCTGCTTTCCACCACCTCCTCTTCCCTTCATGCCCCTTCTGGGTTCAACAGTCTCCTCGTGGATCTCCTTGTCAATTCCTGCTGTGCTTCCTTTTTGCCTGCTGCCATAAATGCTGCTAGCAGTTGGCACACACATTTCTCATGCTCCCAAGATAGGAATCAAGCTGTGAGATGCCAGCAAGGAGGAAGGAGGGAGAGAGAAAGAAGAGAAATACAAGATCCTCTCCTGGGGCAGGGTGAATTTGGCCCCTAGTTAGTTAAGGGGCCTGAATTTTCAGAGTAGGATAGACTCAATTCTTTAAATGTGTCTCTTAAGACCTGGATATGGGGAGGTGGGGACACCAAAGAGTAGTGTAATATGCATTACAGTAGGTGTGGTCCGCCCCCACAGTGCTCAGAGGTAAACTGGTAGCTTCATTTCTATACAGGAAAGGCTCAGTGCCAGATGTGGCTGAATGAGTTCATAGCGTGCAATTCTGGTACTAATACAAAACCATGCACACACGCATATATGCACACAGTTAGTGAATGACATCAGTGAAAATACAGCCACTTCTGTAATGGAAAATAGCAGTCTTATATAACCAATGAGCTAAAATGCAAAGCATTCTCCTGATAGAGAGGAGACAATACCATTTACTGGGTCACCCAAAATACTTAGGTTTCTTCCAGATTTTTTCTTGAGAAACAGCTCTTTCAGACTCACTTGAATCCTGATAAGATCACAGCCTTCAATATTTCAACTCAAACCACCACCCACTGTCTAATGCCACAAGTGGCTGCAGAATGCCTCCCATATCCTGTTTTTGCTGTTTTCTTATCATTAGCTCAATCAAAACTGCTGTATGAATGCATCCCGTCTTCTTAAACACAGGTGCTGCTTGGCTAAAAGAAAGAAAAATTGAGACAGTGAGCTTGGCCAACTTTGCACCTCACCTTCTACCTCTGTAAAATGATTACAGTTCTAAATGCCTCTGTCTTCCTAAGGTAGTCGTAATAAAGATGAATGAAATGGCAGATGTTATGTCCTTTGAGCTCCTTCATCAAAAAACATAATGATAGCTAAGATCTCGCTATCAAAATCATTGAACCACATAAATAAGGCAGGAGGAGCAGGAGGCACTCAGAGGGTGTATGTAACTACGTAATATTTTTAGCAGATCTTGTAAAGTAGACATTTGCTGTTGCTAAGGGCAGGGGCTAACTACAGACTATGTTGTAAAGTGTTCTTTATGTAGATTGGTTCTGAAATAAACCAGCCACATGAGGGCCAGTCTCCTGGGCACAGAGTTATCTTTACCAGGGAATAGACACTGGTTCTGAATGAATGAACCTCCAAGGATAATATCAATTGACATTTCTAGATTAATTGGCCAGTCTGGTTCCATTGTTCTAATGTGCATGATGTAACCATGACCAGGCAGCAAGGAAATCAGCTTTTTCTTTCCACCTAACAGTATGAACTCATGGACCTCGATAGGACTTACAGAGAGAGTAGATGATCTATAACAGGTAAGAATATACAAAGCAAGGTGATAGCACATGATAAATAATGTTGATGATGTAGGTAAGGGTTTCACCACATGTCTAAGTTGTTCACTAGCTCTTTACTGGACCTTGTATGTGTAAATTATTTATATTAAGAAAACTGTTCTATGTGTTATTCACTGAACAGTCCAAGCAAAATGTTTTCACAGAGAATCAGTGTTAAACCTTTCCTGAAATTTGGATCAGTTGTAGCAATAAGCTCATATGCTGGTGGCTTTTTTGAGGGGAGGAGGAAGAGGGAAGAATGTGACCAAAAAATAAATATTGCTCTGGGGTTGATTTCTTGGTGTCTGATTGTGATTGGAACTTTAAAATCCATTGTTAAAAAATCACCTCTTATGATAAGCCTTACCTTATTAGACTCAGTTACACTGATGACCCCTTCAATCTTCTATCCATTAACAGAGACAGAGAAGAGATGTTAGCAGGCAACAATTTCATATTACAGGAACCCTTGCAACCAAGGAATGAGGAGTGAGTGAGTCTTTAAAAGGTGGGACAAAGAGAAGGGAACTGAGCTATGTGATGGGAGAATGGCAAAGGTACAGAAGTTGGAACCTTAGCAGCAGCCAGGGAGTGGAAGGGAAATCTGTGTAGAGGAGATAGGTATTTCCCTCTTCAGGAACACAGGGTAAAGAGCAACACCTCTAAAAGCATGTTGACACATTCCCTATGCATGTTAAAATACAGAGAAGCAAAAGCCAAGAAACATGCCTGACAATGGCTAGCCAACCAGCAGGGAATACCTGTTCCTAATACCCTCCCTAGTATATTCATTAGGTACAGAGTTATTTAAGGCATCAGGAGAGCAGCACTGCTGCCCACCATCCTAGGCCAACACTCTCAGTTCTGGAAAAGCTGAAAGGATAGAATAGTGCCATACAACTGGATTATTTCTCAGAATATTAAGACAGATGAACTCCCATCCTGGCAGTGGTTTTGAAGTCCCTGCTTCTTCTATGAATATTAGTGACTCCCTGGAATTCCCTTTTGAAAATTTTGGAGCCCAGAAACTCTGTCTTGCATTTTTTATTGTAATGAATAGGTGACCCAGGGATGGGAACCTTTTCTGTCTTCCAGTTAGGAAGACCTAATTTCATATTTAGCCTTAACACTTACTAGTTGTGTGATCCTAGGCAAATTACCTAAGTTCTGTTTGCTGTAGATGGGAATAACAGTTCCCAACTCCCAGCATTATTGTGAGGCTCAAATGAGAGAATGATTGAAAAGAATGATTGAAAACACAGTGTTTGGTAAATGCTATATACATGTTAGCTATTTTTATTATTTTTCATTATCATATTCATTATTATTTCCATGGGTTAAAGGAATAATCCAAAGCAGGATTTAGCCACAAATATCAAGAAGAACGAAACAACGATGTGAAATGGGCCTGAATTTTGCTAACTAGTTTGTGTTCTTAAATGTCTGGCTGAGACTTTCCCAGGAATCATTTTACAAGGTAGTAATACACATTACATTTAATTTGGTGAACCTAATTCATTTTCTGGTTTATTTGTTTTTTATGTTGATTGGATGTTCCCTAATGTCCCCAAGTGCATGTCTATCACTATAGCTACATATAAAACTCCCTTAAGCAAGGTTCAAGGTTTTTATTTTTTATTGTACTTATAGTATTTAATAGACATACAAATATGCGTATTGAATGTAGAGATATATTGCTTGATAATTGTTAACTTCATTTAATTTTAAATTTGGTGGGTACTTTATACATTCCAAAACATTTTCAATTAAATAACCTCCTGACACAAAATGACCTTCCTACGGTATAGATGTACTATATCAAGATTGTTAAGTGGCTCCTCATTGCCTACAAGACAAACCAGAAACTTCTTAATCTGGCATTCTAGCTCCTTCATTAGCTGTACTAACCTATCTTTTGAGTCTTGTTTCGCTCTATGTTTACATACTTTCTGTCCTAGTCAAATTGGACCACTAGTTTTTTTGTTTGACCTACCTCATCTTTCCTCTTCTACCTCTATATCTGAGTCATCAGCTCCCAAATTCTGAAATCTCTCTACATCTCTTGAAATCCATTTTTCCCTTTTAGATCCAGTTTGGGTACTACCTGACCTATGAAGATTTCACTGACGCACTTTCCCTCCTTCATCTAGAATTGATTCCTCCATTCCTGAATATTTCTCTCCAGTGTTGAAATTCTCTTATGGATTAAAATTATATATTTTATTATATTTTTATATTATTATATTATATTATTAAATTAAAATATATTATATTTTGAAATATATATTTCAAAAAAGTTACAACTCGCTACTCTCATCTGGGTCATTTCAATTCAAATTCAACCTAGATTTATTAAGCACTTACTGTGTGCCAAGAACTAGGTTGAGTCAATGAGGTACAAAAAGATGAGAAAGAACACACTGTTAGGTTTTCAAGGAGTTTAAAATCAGTTTGAAAGAATGTTTAATGTACTTATATAGTATGTAATAATGTCTAATGAGTTTGGGGCAAAAGAAAAACCAAGAGAGTCATTTGTTCTAGACATATAATTTATAAGAAACATGAGAAGGAAAAGATCACATTTGGATGAGAGAATCAGGGAAGATTTAATGGAAAGATGGACAGAATCTGAACAAGGTCTTATACATTTCAACAGTTAGAACTAGAAAAAGAAAATAAAATATGAAAGTAAGTGATAATGAGTTGAGTTTTAGGAATACCTAGCCCAGTTCACCTGAAACTAGAGTACATGAAGGGGAATTAAATGAAATAAGTTTGTAAAAGAAGGATTCAGACAACTTGTAGAGGATACTAGGAGAATGAGAACTTGTCCTAGGAGAAGGAAATTTTATTTTATCTTATGTGCAAAGGAAAACAGGTGACATTGAAGGAAGTAAGTAGCATGGTTAGATCTATAATTACAAAAGTTTTTAAGCTAGGATCTGTGACATTGTTTTTAAGAAATATTTAATAAATATATTTTAATGATTGATTCCCTTTGTAATCCTATGTAGTTTACACATTTAAATGAGGTTCGTAAGTTTCACAAGACAGCCAAAGGGGCCTATTACATCCAAAAATAAAACTTTTAGAAAGATTATTTTGGTGGCTGTGTGAAGAATGAATTGGAGAAGGAATAAACTTGAAGAAGAGATACCAGTGAGGAACCTATTAAATCATTTCAGGCTAGAGGTAAGGGCAGCCTGAAGAAGGGACATGGGTGGAAATGGGAAGGGAAGTAGGGAGATGGTGTCAGGGTGTGTGTAAAAAGGCAGTAACAGATATGAAGGATGTTGCCAATCAACATTTGTTTGTGGAGGATAAGGCAGAGGGAACCATATAAGAACCATAAAACCTAAGTGATTGGGAGGTTAGTAATATCATCCATAATAATAAGGAAGCTCAAATGAAGAGAAGATTTCAAAGACAAGATTATGACTTTTGTTTTAATGACACTGGGTTAAATAAGTTCAGAAAAGTCCATGCAATATCCAAAAGATATTTAGAAATTATGGGCTAAAATTCGATGGAAAGATTGAAGTTAGATATATTGATATGTGAGTTATCTGCCAATGAGGGGGTAACTGAAGTCATGGAAGGAGTTGAGAAAACCAAGAGAATGAGTTTAAAAGAAAAGGAACAAAGGATAGAACTTTAGGAGACCCATTCACTTAAAAGGCAAGAAGCAGGAAGATGAAGAAAACCAGGAAAGTAAATTCAAGCACATGGCAGTAAAAGATTATGGAAGCTAATGAATGAGAGAATGTTAAGGGTGAGAGAGGAAATAAACAAATTCCCTGACCCCACAGTACTTTAAGTAAGAAAAGTAAAAGCAGTAAGTATCAACTACTGTTTCTCAAAATTGAGCAATGAGGGGAAGAGATGCAAGATGATGGCTTGAAGAGGACGGTATTTTCAGGATGAGTAAACCAAGGGAGAAGGGCTGAATAGAACAGAGAGAAACAAGGAAGGTTGTGTAAAGACATTTAGGAATTTTGAGTCATAGAGGAAGAAAGATGATTCATCTCTCAGAAGATTGTCTGAATCTTCTTGGTAAAGTAGGAAGTGAGGTTATCTAGTAAGGGAGTAAAGCAGGGACATATTGTGGATGGGGTTTAGGGAGAAAGATGAGAATTTGTAATACTAACTATGGAATATAATAGGATATCAAACCAAGATGAATAGGACTGACATGCAGTAATGGCATACCAGTTAGGTTAGATAATGAATTCGATCTTCTCTTCCAACTTCAAGTCTCTCACACCCTTCCTTCACCCTCTTTTCAGTATATGACCTTGCCTCTTACTTAAAGTCATTTGATGTGAGCTCCTGCTTCCATTTATTTCTTCTTAAAACTCTATCACAACACCCTCTCACTCTATTCCCCTTTCTACCTGCCTCTGACAATTGGGGGGTGGGGGCATTCATTATGTTTGCCAAGACCAGTCTCTTTTCATGTGTACTTGTTACCAGTCCCTCTCATTTTCTCCAGAATGTATTCTCTCTCTCTCTCTCTCTCTCTCTCACATCTCCCACCTCAGGGTTCTCCTGGTTCTTCTATTTCTCTGACCAATCCTTCATTCCCTTTACTGATTTATCATCCATTTTATACCCTATATTTGTTAGTATATACAAAATTTCTATCCTAGGCTCCATTCTTTTTCTTTTTATACATTCTTTCAGTAGATAAATGGCTTAGTGGTGAGAGCCCTGAGCCTGAAGTCAGGAAAATCTGATTTCAAATTTAGCTTCAGACTGAGCGACCCTGAGAAAGTCACTTTAACCTCTATCTGTCTCAGTTTCCTCAATTGTAAAATGGAGATAATATCACCTTCTTCCAAGAGTTGTTCTAAAGATTAAATGAGGTAATATCTATAAAGCATTTAGCACAGTGCCTGACACATAGTAGGTACTTAATAATTGCTTGTTTCTTTTCTACTTGGTAACCTCTTCAATTTTCCCTGGGTTTAATTATCATCTCTACTCAGATGGCTTACAGTTCTAACAGAGTCCTAAATATTTTAGCAAAGTTTTAAGCTTTAACAACTTGAAATTATTATAATTGTAATTTTAATAGTTTAAAATTACTTAAGCTATCAAAGATTAAAACTGAACTAGGACCTTAAGTATATACCATATATATCTAATCCAGGATCTTCCTTGAGCTTTAGTTCTACATCACCAACTGTCTATCAGACATTTCAAATTGGATATCTCAGAAACATCTCAAAATCAACATGTTCAAAACTGAACCCATCATTCCCTAAAATCCTCCCCTATTCCAAACTTAACTGTATGTTAAAGATACCATTATCTTTCCAGGATTCTTAATCTAGGTTCTTAATCATGGTGTCATCCTCAACTCCTTGCTCTCCTTCATTGAATTACATACTTGATCAGTAGTTACATCATATTTGAACTCCACCTTTCTGGAATCTGAAACCTTCTTTCCATTCACAGTTACCATCACATCAATTTGAATACTGAGGTCAAAATGATATTGTAGAGGAACAACAAGATAACTCAGTGGATTGAGATCCAAGCATAGAAAAAAGAGGTTCTGGTTCTGACCTCAATCACTTCCTAGCTATATGACATTGGCCTAGTCACTTAACCCCCATTACCTAGCCTTTACTGATCTTCTACATTAGAACCAATATATAATATTGATTCTAAGATTGAAAGTTAGGAATACAAAAAAAAGGGGGGAGGGCATTGGAGTAGTGTGATGAAGGATTCCAGAAACCAGGAATTAATAACTATTAAGGAAAGTTGAAGTTCATCTACAAATGTATTGACCAGAACTAGCATTGAAACATAGTGATATGATTGGAAGGTGTAAAACACTTAACAAAACCACAAAATTAAGAATATTTCTTTACAAGCAATGATAGTTTTAATACTAAGACTTCCAGATACTACATAGATTCCTACCAAAAATAAGTCACTTCTGGCCTGGGCTTTTGACATGCAAACCAACATGCAGCGGGATCTTAGGATAAAAAAAAGGCTTTATAGCTAGGACAGAATAAATTGCAATTCATTATGTTTTATGTTCTAAACAAAAAAGAAAGTCTAGCATCTTCTTGAAGTTACACACAGAAGAAACAATGGTTAAGAATTAAATGGGAAAACCAAGAAAAGTAGGAGAGAGAGAAGAAAAGGGGAGGAAGAGAAAAAGAAATTATTATACCTTGAACTTGAGTTTTATAGATAAAGAACAAAGCAAATGAAGAGGTGAAGGAATAATGTGGAGAAGAAAAGGAGGAGAGAAAGAAGCAGAAAGAGACAGAGACAAAGAGAAAGAAACTGATTATTAAACTACAACTATACTTCTATCTAGATCTAGGGGGAAGGTAGGAAAGTTTTTAAAAGATTATACCAAGAACTATAGCCTCCCAGGTGAGGGTAAGGGAAAGTAGGATTGTACATTTAATGTTTGTATGCATGTGCAGAGTCTGGGTTTGGACTGAGACCAGCAAAACAAGCTTTATTATAGCTTGTCCTAATAAAAATTAGCAATATAACAAGATGTGATGAAGAAAAAAATCAAACTTAATGATTATAACTTTGAATGTAAAGTTGGAATTTTACTAGAAATGAAAAGATAATCCAACTTACAAAACAAATTAGCAAAATAAATATTATTAGTAATTAAAGACTAGAAGCACATGATTTTATTAATAGGTTAAAAAACATTTGATACATTTTATGTTTAAAAATACACTACAAAGGAATAAAAGTATCTCTACCTAATTTAAAAAAATGCACCTATTCAAAATCAAGAGTTAGTGTTATTTATAAAAGAGTAAGAGAGGGTTAAGAAGGAACATCTACTGTTATCAGTAAAATATGACACATTATTAGAAATACTGGCTGTTGCACTAAGACAAGGAAAATAAATTATTGTTATCAACATAGATCAGTGATGGGCAAACTACAGCCCATGGGCCAGATGCGGCCCCCTGAAATGTTCTATCATCCTGCTGTGCGACATTATTCCTAATCTGATGAATATAATGAGTAGGATACAACACAATGAAACTTTGAAAGTGTTGCCTTAGAAATAAACTGACAGATGAGCATTTCCTTTCCTTTGGCCCCCTGTTTAAAAAGTTTGCCCATCACTGGCATAGAGGACACAAAAATACCAATGATTTCCTGTAAAAATACCTAAACAATCAACAACAATAACAAAATAAGTTAGCTTCTTAAATATATAAATCTGAATCTTAAATAAATCTGAAAAATAATTAAAATAAATGCTAATTCTATGTATTGGATTAAACCCTGTGATAATGAAATTAAATTTGCCCTGCCCATCCTTAATTTAATCACCAAAGGTGAGAGCATCCCCACTTAATTCACAAGTTGAGAGGTCTGTGCCCCGGGAGAGCTAGAGTGAGTGACAAATCAAAATGTACTGACTACCTCCTGGGCAGTCCTAAACAAAGCATCTGTTGTGATTGGACACGTAAACTAAGATGAAGGCACAGGAAGTAATGTAAAAGAAGCTTCTTTAAAAGGGAGTCACAACTTCCTGTTAGTGAGTTATTTGTTTCCTGGAGTTGGAGGATAAGTTGGAGATGCTGCTTGCTGGACCTGAGATCTTGACCTGAGATCTTAGTGAGACTGTTCTTAAATCTCTTCCAGAACTACACGTGGTGAGTGAAGAAGGCAGACTACCTAGCCTCCCTGGAGGCACCCTTGATTAGGAGAAGCCTTCATGCTAAACCCCTTGTTAACTGACTTTCAGGATCTTTGGCTGGGCCTCTGGAGCCCTGCCAGAGTAAAGCCCAGACGTGAATACAAATCTAGTTTGTTAAATTAGATCTCTTACTCTACCCTCTTCTCATCTCTCTACTTCCACTTTCTCCTATATTTTGTAAATAAATTACTAAAATTATTTTAGGAATTGGTATTTATTCAGTTCCTTGGCAAACACACCTTTAAAAATTAATATCCAACCAAAAAATAAACCCTTTTCCCCTTTTACAACCCATAACCACAGGTTCATAAGCATAAGGACTCCTGCTGTGTTCACTCTTTATAGCAATAGAGATAATGGGTAATCTTAGAAAGTCACTAAAAAGTTAATATCTGCTCAAAATCTATGTAACCATCCCCAGTGTGTGGCATAGATGGATCTTGAGTCCAGATTTTTCCTTACTTTGGAGCTAAAATCTAAAATCTCTCTCTCTCTCTCATCTCTCTCTCTCTCTCTCTCTCTCTCTCTCTATATATATATATATATATGTATATATATATATATAGTCATATAGAGTCATCCATCTATATATAGAGAGAGAGACTTGGATGACTCTGAAAGAGAGAGTGAAGCTAATGACTTTCCCAACTCTATCTCATTTAAATTTGATTTGTGCAGGAGTCAAAGACACCACCAGTAATGCCAATTTGGTCCTCTTCTAACATGAAGAACAATACCCAACCAACCATGTACATGGTATTATGACAACATTTTTACCAATAATAAAGACTTAAATAATTGGAGAGTTATTGTTCATAACTTGGCTATAATAATGTAAAATGGATGATAGTGTGACCCTTTCTCAAATTAATAAAAAAATTTAATAAATTAATAAAATATCAAAAGGATATCTATCAGCATTACTCATCATAATTATACAAAGGTTAAAAAGATCTGGGGAAAACAAGGAGAAATAGAAAAAATGGGGAATAATTTAGATCATAGATTTTAGGTTATATTATAAAATAGCTATTATAAAAATATATTGGGTATTGGATATATAAAATGAAACAAGATCACTGAAATAGATTTGAGCAAGAAGACATAGAAAAACTTATATGGTGGATAGGATTTAATTCACCCCAAAATACAAATTATTGCAGGAAAAAGTTATTACTCTAAAAGACAACTGAGAAAACTAAATAGCAGATTTGAAGAAGATGAGAAGCCCTTTAGATCATATCCATCATATTCTAAATTGATAAGATTTGGACCAGAAGTGTGATTTCACTAGTATAGGGAATTCCCAGGTGAGGAAATTCCCTCTCCAAACACATGTCAGCATCCTCTCTGCATTTTAAAGTTTTTAAGAGTTACATGGTGGTGAGATTAAGGGACTCATCTAGGTCACACAACCAGTATGTGGCTTTGGCAGAAGGCTAGATTTGAAAACAGGCTGAGAGAGGGTGGAGAAAGAGGAACAAAAAGAAAACGAGAGAGGATGAAAAAGAGAGGAGGAGGGGGAGAAGCAACCAGAAGACTCTTTTTCATATCTTTGGACAAGGAGGAAGTTTTTAGATTAAATATAACAGAACAAATTATAAAGTCCAAGTGGACAGTTATATGTAAATTTAATGTTAGTTCCAAAACCCATTGGAATGAGACTCTGCTTATTGTTGTAGATCAATGCTCTGAGTCCGTGTGAAGGACAGGATAGAGCTGTTGACAGCAGTACAAGGGAGAGCTCTTCAGTTTTTCTTTAGATCCTCTTTGGTCTCTTCAGGCTCTTCTAGGTGTGCAGTCATTTGTGGAACTTTTGCCTTCTAGCTTCCAGAAAGAAGATAGAAGATACAAACACCACTTCAGGCTGTGGAAGAAAAAAATCTCTGGGAAAAAAGGCAACATGAGGGAAGCTTCTAGTCCACATTATACTTCTATCCCCAACCTGCTACAAAGTAGACACTTAGGGAACTTCCCCCTCTCTGTCTCTGTCCCTGTTTCTGCCTGCCTGCCTGCCTGTCTGTCTTTCTTCCTGTCCCTGTCTCTGCTTCTCTGTCTCTTGTTGAGTTTGTATGTTTTCTCTGATTTTTATTTTGCTTTTTGGATAAATCCCTTTCCTTACTATTTACCATGTGTGTTCATTGTGGAACTGGTATTTCGTGGGAAAAGGGTCTAGTATATAGGATATATTTAGGAAAGAGAGCTTGAGGTCCAGCTTCCACCATTAATGACACAGTGATCAAAACTTAGATGGAACCTGAAAAATCACATCTAGACTAACAATATTTAAGGAAACAGATGGGTATAATTCTAGTCCAGTATCCCTTCTCTCTGAGGAGAGCAAGTGGCCAGCCTCTGCTCCCAATTTTCCATTTCCCTCCTTAAAGAAATTAAAATCTTCCTTAGAGAAGGGTGGAGAGAAGAACCTAGCCATATCTATCTATTCTACCTCTCTTCATGTCTTACAGATACTCCAATGCCACGTGTGAGGGACATCCTTCATAACATAAACTGTTTTTGGAAAAGTAAAAGCAAGACTTCTAGAATAAGATGAAAAATTACAAGCTGGGAAAAATCTTTAATTTAAAATCTCAGATGAAAAATTTACATCCAAAACCAACAGAAAAATAAGTACCAGCCAGTAAGATTTAAAAGTCATTTTCTAATTGATAAGTAGCCAATGAATAAGAACATGTAGTTTTGGAAAGAAAAAAAAATGAGTTATCAACAACCATCTGAAAAAATATTCAAAATTGCTAATAATCAGCAGACTGAAAAATTTTAAGCTCTGCTATATTGGCTTATTCCAATGAAATTAGCAAATATGATAAAAGATGGAAACATTCAGTGCTGGAGGGTCTGTGGAAAAACAGGTATCCTAATTAACTAGTTTATGGAACTATGAATTACTCTGACTACTTTGTAAAACAACATATAATTATATCAGAGAAGTCATAAAGCTGTCTATACCCTTTGATGTAGTGATCCTACTAATGGGAGGTTATTGACAGGAAGAAAAGATATATCTATACAAAAAATAGTCACAATGGCAGTATTTGGAGTAAGAAAAAAAGTTGGAGCCAAACTCTAAGCCCAATGACTGGGGAATGGTTGAAAAAGAAATAGGATGTGAATGTAATACTATATTATTGGGCTGCAAGTAATGACAAACATGACTATAACAAGGTTCTCTCACCATTGTTGGGGCATCTAAAGACATGCCATGACTATTTACAATCCACTTTTGAAACTTGTGGGAGAGAGGGGGTTGGGGGAAAAGAGAATCTTTACTTCCAGTCAAGAGCAAGGATTTGTAGTAGGTAACAAGAGAATAACTGATAACCCAGTAGTCTTTTTTCCCCTTAAATTCTTACTTTCTCTCTTAGTAACACCTATAAGACATAAGGAAAAGGTCCAGGCATTAGGGATTAAGGGACTTGCCTAAGGTCACAGAGCTAGGAAGCATCTGAGGCTAGTTTTGAACACAGGTCCTCCAGATCTGGAGTCTATCCATTGTGCAACCTAGTTGCCCTTCTAAAAACCCTTTTAAAAAAGAAAACTTCTAGTTGAAGCCTTTTGGTTGCAAGGTCTTTTGTCAGGAGATGAGACTTGATTCCAGTGAGAGGTGGGAAAAGTACAGAATCCTTCTCTATCCAATTATAATTGTGATCTCACCCACATGACAGCTAGTGCTATAGATGGTATTGTGAGAGGGGGAGAGGATTAATCAAACAATCTCTCAGATTTAATCAAACAAGCTAATGAAAGAGCCCTCACTTTGCTTGACTCTCTTTGCATTTGTTCTTTCCTGATCTTAGGAAAAGGAGCATCCCATGGTAGATGCGTCCAGGACTGGTGGTGAACTTGTGAGTTAGGAAAGTTCAGAAGGCCTCTGGCACGTAAGTGGCAGTGGTATCCTCTAGAACACTGATAGCTGACAGCTGGAGAAGCTTCTGTGTGCAAGAATTCAGTGACCACCAATAGGAAAGAGGCCACCAGATGTGATCTATTTTACCAGCAGCTAAGTCCCAAGAGTGATGGAACGGCTGGTGGTAAGCCTTTCAAAGCTTCTATGCAGTGGACTGAAATCTAAAAAGCAAGATCTATAAATATTTTTATTAATGAAACATCAAGAAGGACAAACTCAAGCATTCTGAAACACCTTGTTATGTTAAGAAATTGGAGAAATATAGGAAGAAGTAAATGAAGTGATAAAGAATGAAGAAATTAAAATATGCCAAGGAAAGGTTGCGCTTATTAACAAAATAGATAATTTTACTATTACCTGTTGAAGCACACAGCCTCTTTTTCTTTTTTGATTTTAAATCCTTACCTTCTGTCTTAGAATCAATACTGAGTATTGGTTCCAAGGCAGATGATTGGTAAGGGCTAGGAAATGAGGGTTAAGTGACTTGCCCAGGGTCACATAGCTCAGAAGTGTCTGAGGTCACATTTGAATCTGAGTCACCCAGCTCTCCTTTTAATATCGATGTACAGGTTCAGTTTCAGAAGGTATACACAATCAGTTTCAATTACTCTTCCAAGTTGTTTTCCACAATTGTTGAGTGGGAATATACTTTGCTTTTGAGTCATGTACTTGTTAATAGCAGCCTACTACCTGAAAACAAAATTTATCAATAAAAAAAGACAAATTGTTTTGTTTTGTTTTTTAACCAGGACTTGAAGTAATCCACAGTGGACCTGTGTTCAGATACCAGTTCTTATATTTACTACCTGTGTGACCTGTTTTGGTCTCTGTTTCCTTATTTGTAAAATAAAGAGATTTGATTAAAGAACCAGCAAGTTCTTTTTCAGCTCTAAATTTGTTATCCTATGGCCCAGACAGGAAGTGGTTGTGAAGCAGGAGGATTAGGGGGATAAAAGTTTGGGCTTTTCTACCTTTAGGGTGGGGATAATATGAATTAGGCAAGCATTTGTAGAAGAAAACATTCCAAAGAGAATAATGGTAGAATGAAACCTTCAGGGATTCCATCCCCTGATTGTAGCTAAAAAAACAGTATGACAAAAAGCAATGTGCTGAATGACTGCCTTCTCCAATCTCATCAAAAGAGGGAATCATAATTATTTATGAAATAAAGTAGGACATTAATATTTTTAACCCCCTCTCTACTTTCTCAGTATACAAAAATCCCTAAGGGTGTTTGTCTTCTCTTACATTGAATATCTCAGGAAGCAGCCTGGGAAAATCATAGGAAGCTCACATAGTTGAGCTGAGAGGGACTTGCAGGGCTACAAGTAAACTAAATAAGTAAAGAATGGCCATTGAACTCCTGGACCAGTAGGAAATAGACAGAGATGAGTCACCACATTTGGTATTTGAAAAAAGAAGAGAACTCTCTTGTTTCTTTTGACCCAACTTTTGGTACAGTGTTTAGAATTCTGGAGTTAGAGTCAGGAAAAAAATAAGAACATTAACTAGCATTTATATAGCAATTTAAGTTTTACAAAAGACTTCACAAATATCTTATTTTTGTCCTCACAAAAATGCTGGGAAGTAGGTACTATTATCTCCATTTTTTATTGGTGTTGTTCAGTCTTTTTCAGTCATGTCCTACAATTTGCGGCCCTAATTTGGGATTTCTTGACAAAGATATTAGAGCAGTTCTGCTATTTCCTTCTTCAGTTCATTTTATGGATGAGGAAACTGAGGCAAACAGCTTTAAGTGACTTGCCCAGAGTCACACAACTACTACATATTGGATACCAGATTTGAACTCAGGAAGATGAATCTTCCTGATTCCAGACAAGGCACCCTATCCAGTACACCGCCTAACTGCTCAAAATCTCTCCATTTTACAGATCAGGAAATTGAGGGACACAGCAGTTAAGTGACTTTTCCAGAACACAGAAGCTAATAATAATAATAGTAGTAGTAGTAGTAGTAGTAGCATTTGTATAGCACCTACTATGTGTAGACACTGTGCTAAGTACCTTACAAATATCTCGTTTTATCTTCATAACACCCCAGGAGGTAGATGCTATTATTATTAAAAAACAACAACAAAAAACAAACTCTTACCTACCCTCTTAGAATCAACATTGTATATTGGTTCCAAGGCAGAAGAACAGTAGGAGCTAGGCAATGGGAATTAAGTGACTTGTCCAGGGTTGCACAACTAGGAAGTATGTGGGTTCAGATTTGAACCAGGACTTCCTATCTCTTAGTGTGCCTCTCAAACCACTGAACCACTTAGCTACCCACTAATTGCTATTATTTTACAGATGTGGAATTGAGACAAACAAAGGTTAAGTGACTTTTCTAGGGTCACAGTTCATAAGTCTGAAACTTAATTTAAACATGTTTGAAAAAACTTGGGTTCTTCATGTTCTGATGGGGATATTATTGGGGATGTAGACACTAAACAATAACTCTAGTCCAACTATCAATAATATGGAATTAGGTCTTAATCTGATACATGTAAAACCTAGTGGAATTGTGTGTCAGCTAAGGGGGGTTAGGGGAATTGGGGGGAAAGGGAAAGAACATGGAACGTGTAACTATGGGAAAATATTCAAAAAAATTTTTTAATTTAAAAAAAAAAAGAAAAAGCTTGGGTTCTGAGAAGTGAGGTGGATCCTAGATTACCTAATTAATGTATATATTTAAGCAGAGATTCAGAAAGTTCTTACAAAAATATCAGTGGTGCATATCTGTGTGTATATGTATGTGTATGTAAAGAATAAGGGATTTAATTTTTGTGTGTATGTGTCATGAACTCCTTTGGCAGCCTCCTAATACCTATGGACTCCTCAGAACTATTTTTAAATATATGAAATAAAATTCAAATTACAATTATTTTGAAATACAATTATTTTTTTAAATGTCAGAGCCCTAATTTCAGAATAGAATAAAAAAGTGTGTGTGTGTGTGTGTGTGTGTGTGTGTGTGTGTGTGTGTGTGTGTGTAAAGAAAAGAAAGAGTTGTTTTGTTTGCCTAGCTGGTGTGTGTGTGTGTGTGTGTGTGTGTGTGTGTGTGTGTGTGTGTGTGTGTGTGTGTGNGTGTGTGTGTGTGTGTGTGTGTGTGTGTGTGTGTGTGTGTGTGTGTGTGTGTGTGTG
>NC_058132.1:282444577-282466452 GCF_016433145.1 Gracilinanus agilis | reverse complement strand
TGGAGGAAGGAAAGGAGGAAAGAAGGGAGGAAGGAAGGAAGGAAGGAAGGAAGGAAGGAAGGAAGGAAGGAAGGAAGGAAGGAAGGAAGGGAGGGAGGGAGGGAGGGAGGGAGGGAGGGAGAGAAGAAAGAGGAAGGGAGGGAGGGAGGAATCAGAGTAGTTTCTGTGAAAGTCTTTAGCAAATTTCTTTTGTGGCATCTCTGACAACTGAAGTACTGAGGAGTATGTGGCCCAGGCAATCAGCAGGCAGATAGACAAGAATATCTAATTCTTCTTAAAAATTTCTTCTATTTTATTTAATAAATATTTCCAATTTGCTTTGTTTTGAATTGGCCAGTTCTACTTTGAATGCAAAAGAATGAGTCTGGCAAAAGAATGCTTGCTTTAGAAAGAGGAAAAAATATGAAACTCCTCTATTCTTTCTTCATCCCCTTCCTCAATCCATTTTGTTTTGCATTTAGATAGTTTCAGAAAGTAATGGCCATTAGAAGCTTTATAGAAGAAGCCTTAGGGAGAAGAGAATGTTGATTCAGGATAGCCATTCAAGTTAGAGAAACAGGAGAGAACTCATATGAGAAATTAATTGAATGGACATAAAGGATTCTTTAAAGTGTTGTAGGAAAGGTCAGAAAAGCACTTATTCCTTCATAAAGTATTTACTAGAAAGCTACTCTACATGTAAGAAAAATAGGATCAGATATTTAAATCTGAAAGGGGCCTTAAAGGTCATGTGTTCCAAACCCCAGTTTAAAGATGAGAAAACTGAGATCTGGAAGTATTAAGTGACTTGCTCAATGCCACACAAATAGTAAGGTAAGTAGCCAGTCAAATCAAGGTTTCTGACTACAAACTCATTTTCCTTTCCAGTGAACCATGGTACAACCTCCTTAAAAACTCCGAACACTTAGGAGTGTTTGAGGTCCAACCACCAGTCCATAGGACACAGCCCCTGAAAAAAAATATCTTATTTTAATTATTTCATTATATCTAGAAGACCACTGCTTAAAAAGGCAGAGTGACAATGGGAAAATGATCAAACTTAGAGTCAGGATATCTAGGTTTAAGCTTTGGCTCTACCACTAATGACTTAATGACCTGAGGAAATTCCCTGTACTTCTTTGGCCCAGCTTTATTTTCTCATCTGTAAAATAAGTGGTTTCAGTTAGATTTTCCCTGAGATCCTTGTCACCTCTAAGATTCCAAGACTTTATGAAAATGTCAATATCCTTCCTAGAAAGGATAACATTAATAATCATTAACATATTAATGCATATTATTTTATCAGATCCCTGAGATCTGGCTTTGGATGAAAGGAGGTGTTCAAGTGAGTGTGAGAGGGAAGGTACAATGAGACAAACACTATTGTGACACCCTAGACAAACTCAGGGGAAGGTATTAATAAAGACAAATTTATACAATTAACCAGTTTTGCCTTGCTTGTCACTATATATTAGGTTTATGGGGAAAAGAAGGAAAGATAGAAAGAATAGAGAGAAAAAGAGATTCTTGGTCAATGCTATGGGATGGAAATGTTGATTCAAAAGCTTATCTAAGCCACTTCAATTAATTGGAGTATCCTCATCTTTCCCTAGATTTTCAATGGCCTCTTCAAAGTACTCAGAGACTCTCAAAAACCCTCCAACAAGTCCTTCTTCTTCTAGCAATTTTATACACTCTGAGGACAATCTCTGTAGCTGTGACCCCCTTCTCTGTGAAAACTCACTTTCTTTCCAGTATCTCTTCCTGTGGCATAATTCAAAAGTCAAAAGACTGGTCTTTTGTACCACTTCTATTGTTTTCTATAAAAGCAAAAGTGATGCTCTATTTTCCATTGCAATCATCATCTCTTATCCAGGGGGCTTAGAACAAAGGCATTAATTCAGCTTTGCAGTTCTATCCACTGCCCCACTCCCTGCAATGCATTACTGTACAAAAAGGGACAGGAGGAAAATAGAAGTCAGATGACTTGCCAAGGGCCACACTTGAAGTTATCAGAAGTGGTGGAAACTAAGTTCAAAGATGGCATTCCCCTACTGTCCTTCTATATGCATATGTGGCTAAAGTCAACAACATAGATTAGTATACACTAAGAGCCCAAATGCCTAAAACATCTTGATAAAAGTCACATATGCTCTTTTAAGTAATAAAACTCCTTTAGCTAACACACTGCCTTCTGTCCTCCATATTTATGCTTTCTTAACATATAACCTATAGAAACAAATGGAGATCTTTTTTTAATTGGTGAGCACAAGAAAAAGAATCAGAAAAATGTATTTCTCATTCTGGCTTTTAAATTAATACATTATGTGACCATAAGCAGATCATGCAAATTTTTGAACCTTTATTTCCCTGTATGTAAAAACACTGAAACAATAATATAATGAATAACCCCATGGATCTGTTGGGAAAATCCAATGGAAGGTATCATCAAAAAGCTCTTTGAAATTTTAAAAGCATTATGAAAATGTGGTATTCTGGTTATTATCATTACTGTTAACCTAAAGTACCTATAGGGAGACACAATGCTAATTGGATAAGGGTACCAAAGAAGAATAAGATGCCATCTCTGAAGCAACATGGTATAATATGTATGAAGAACAGTTCAGCTCTGCCTCTTACTAGATATTAAGGAATCCATAATATCTATACTAAATATTTATAGATAGTAAGTATGATAATAGCCTCTATATGAAGGAGGAGAGTACCACAGGGTACTAGAGTATAAAAGTAACAGCCCTTCAATTTTAGTGGTTGTGGGACTATGGGCAACACCACTTAGCCTCCCTAATCTTTGACTTCCTCATCTATAAAATAAGAGATTGGTTTAACTAGATGATCTCTAAGATCCTTTTTATCTTTCAGTCTATAATTTAAATAAAGGGAGACACCAATCTTTAAAGTTAAATGTAATATAGGGCCTTGTAAAAAACCTTAGAGACCATCTGGTTCATCCTCTTCATTCTAAAGATGAGGAAACTGAGTCCTGGAGAGGTAGTGTGACTTCTTATTTGAGAACTACATAGGTCCTTTTACTCCAAATCCAGTGACAATATTGTTGGCTTAATTAAGTGTTAGATAAAATAATGTTTCAGGAATCCAGAAGGGGCAGATAAGATTTCAAAAAGGTAAAAGAATTTCAATTAGACCTTGAAGGATTCTGACTAATGAAGAGAAAGTAGATATTCAAGATATAATGCCCACCCAAGCACAACTGGGGAAATATGCAAAAATATTTGGGGGACAGCATTTAGGATAGTACAGCAGTAGAAGAAAGTGATTCATGGAGAGTAGTAGCAAGGAGATATATTGGGAAAATAAAGAATGGAAATAAAAAAACTGGAAAATATATTGGAGAAAGAATAATCTAGAATTAGAAAAGACTCTCAAAACCATCTAGTCCAATGTCTTCGTTTTATAGATACAGAAACTGAAGCCAGGAAAATTAAGTAACTTGCCCCAAATCACGTAAGTACTGCTCATGAGAGATGAGTTTTGAACCCACACTCAGCACTCTTTCCATTCCATTGCTGTTATCTTGCCTGTTATCCAAAAATCTAATTTTTAATTGTTCTTAATTTAAGAACATTTTACCTTAATTTTGTTTTTCAATATTTTTTTCTATGTAGGAAGTCCCTTGGTCATACTAATGTTAGTTTAAGTATTACTAAGTGATATTAATAGCTCTCATTTAGTAAACCCTTTATCTCAGATGATTGTCACAATTACATAGTGAGAGAGGTTCTATTATTGTCCTTATTTAACAGATGAGGAAACATAGGCTTAAGGAAGTTAAATGACTTCTCAGGGGCAGATAGGTAAATTTCTGAGTTAGGATCTACACCCATGGTTCCCTGAGTCTGAGTCCCATGAACCATTCAGTATGACATGGTAACCTTTATTTAAGATGCAATGTGATAGATGTAGACACCTGGAGAGAATTAGTCAGGGCCTATGATAATGCTATTGACTGTTACTATGACTAAACCCATATAGTACATTCTCTTCATTTTTAGCATCTCGCTCCCTTAAGGTTGAGGGCTTATTTTAAAGAAGCAGATGGTAAACAAGAGGGATTCCATCTCTTCAGAAATGTACAGAATTACAAGTTTTCAGAACTAATTTTATAGATTAGGAAACTAAAACCCAAAAGGTCAAATTATATCCTCTATATTACTATCCCACTCTATCAAATAGAATCACTCTTTTTTTTCTTTTTTTTTTAAATCTTTGACTTCTGTCTGAGAATAGATAGGAGGAATCAGTTCCAAGGCAGGAGAAAAATAAGAACCAGGCAGCTGGGATTAATTCACTTTCCCCTAGGTCACATAGCTAGAAAATGTGTGAGACTTGATTTAAATATGATTAGTCTTGATTGTTGATAGTATAAAATCAAAAAATGATGGGTATTTGGGAGCTAGAATAGTGATAATATAGGAGAAGTATGAAAAGATAAAAAATAATTTGATTCAATTTAATTTTTAAAAATACATTAAGGTCCTAATATATGCCATGTACTAGGGATATAAAGATTAAAACAAAAGTTCCTTCTCTAAGGAAGTCTATACACTCCTAAGTTAAATAATATGCACATAGACATGATCTAATATAGCTCTAAATCTACAAATGAGAAACGGAAGGAAGGAGGGAAGGAAGGAGGGAGTGAGAGAGGAATGAAAGAAGGAATGAATGAGTAAATAAGCATTTATTAAGGGTTTGTTGTATGACAGGAACATTGCTAAATGCTTTACAAATGTCATTTGATCCTCCCAACAACTTGCTGAGGTAGGAGAAAGTGCGACTGAGAGAAGTTAAATGATTTGCCAAGATCACATAGCTATTAAGTGTCTGAGGCAGGATTCAAGCTCAGGTCTTCCTATTTTAAAAGCAGGGGATAGGAATTGGACTAGCATTTCAATGGTGAAGGTAACTCCCAAGTGAGAAAATTTCCTCTACTAAAGCTACTCAGCCCCTCCTCTATATCTCATAACTTGAGTTCACTGAGAGAACAAATGACTTCTTCAGGATCGCAGAGCATCTTTGGCTAGACTTGAATCTAGTTCTTCATGCCTTTGAGGACAGTTTTTTGTATAAGACATCACTATGCCTCTTATGCAAAATAAGTTTAAAGTAACTTAGAGAGACACCAGCAACTGGGGGAATCAAGAAGGGACATTTGGAGGAGTAATACTTATGCTCAGCATTGAGGGGCTTGAATTCCAAGAAGCAGAGAAGATGAGGAAGAACATTTCAGGCAGTGGAAGACAGTTTCAAACAAGTATATGGAGACATGTGACAGAATGCCTCCATTGGATGGGAAAAACAGCAAGTAGCAAGTATGCCAATTCATCTGGACCAGAGAAGGGGTGAGAAAGAGTCCTGTGAAATCTGTATAGTAAGGCACTCTGGAACCACTTTTGAGTGCCCTGCATGTCTGTTTGTTTCTTTTTTCCCCTTCTCTCTGAAATATCTTTTCTGCTGCCCAGATAGCAAGAAATATTGAGGAACTTAGCATGAGGAGTTGGCCACTAGGGAAATAAAGTTTTTTGGTGAATTCCAAAGGGATGAAGAAAGTAAGCTTTAGGACAACCCACTACACTACGTTTACTCCAAAAAATTATGCCATAAACTTTCTATTTAAAGATTTTTCCCTCTTCTTCAACATCTTTTCTGGGTCCCATCCCTAACTCAATTGTCCTGCCATCCACTTTTCCATCCAACATGCCCAATACTTATGGGACTTGCTAGAGTCTTCAGTAATTTCAGCATCGGTCAAAATGTTTTATTATCTCTTAAGCCAAGAGTTCATAAATCCTTGCTGACCAACTCAAACCATGAATATTGTTCTAATAAATATAAATGACTGATAATTCCTTGCCTTCTAACCTAATATAATAAATTAATGAACTTTAGAATCAGGAAAAGAAAGGACCTGTAAATATCATTCATTCTGTCCCTATGTGAAGCAGTAGATAAAGTTCTGCTCCTGAAGTCAGGAAAACCTGAGTTCTGGTCTAGCTGTGTGACCCTGGGCAAGTCAATTAATCTTGGTCATTTTCAGTTTCTTAAACTGCAAAATAAAGATAATAATAGCACCTACCTTACAAGGTTGCTGTGAAGATGAAATGAAAAAACATTTATAAAATACTTAGCACGGGTAGTATATGCTTAATAAAATGCTTGTTCCCTTCCTAAAACCATATAACCCTACTGAAGGAGAGACTATACTTAAATCAAACTATTCCCCACTAACAAAACCACTAATCCCTATATTTCCCTCCATTTTATAACAGAGAAAAAGAGTTAAGCAAAACCAATTGCTTATCAGAATATTCTGCTTTCATGATCATGAATATTCCCTTAGCTATTAAGAGGCATGTTTCATTGACTGTCCTAGAGAACCAATACTAGTCACTGTATTTGATGTGATTTTAGATTTGGAGTTGTCTTCATTAAGATTATCATAGTCATTAGTATTTGTCAGGTCTTCTGTCTTCACTCTGTATCAGTTAATACATGCAGTCCCATATTTCTCTGAAATTCTCATATTCATCATTCCTTACAGAATAAAACAATCTGTTAGTTACATTCATCAACCATGATTTGTTGAGCCATCTCCTTCATCATGGTTTCCTTTTGAGAGTAAAATTATATTATTTCATCCTGGGACCTTAATTTTTTGCTCTGAATGGAATGAAAAGACTGTCTTCCTTTTATTCAGGGGCATAGCCTCCCTTAGGTAACCCCCACAATGAACTGTCCTTTAGTCCTAGAAAGTTCTGGAAGTAAATATTCATCACAGCTGCTCTAGAGACACAGCATGTCTGCTGTCTGCCCGAGAGTGAAAACAAATACCAGTCAGTGTGCTGGCCACACGTTCCAACTGGGATCCTGCCATCTGTCATTGTGTTCATACAGCTATTCAGATTTCCAGTTCCTACCAACTCCCTTCCCCTTCTAAACAGAACTTCAAAATGACAAGAAGAAAAGGATCATATCTATGGTCAGAATTTGTATGGGGCTTCAGCTACATGCATCTGTTCACAGTTTTAAATATTGTTCGGCATAATTGCACCTAAAAATAAAAATTAAAAAAAGATCATAGTTTCTAAGAGGAATCAGCTTAACCTGACATACTTGCCTCTGCTCCACCCCAAGAATGTTCAAACCTCTTCCAATCTTATTGGCTGAGAGAACTGAGTAGGGAGGGAAGACTATAGTTATCTAGTTTTTCTCCATTTCTTTCTCCACTCACTGACACAAAAGTGGGAAAAGAGAAGTTGTTAAGTCTAAAATGATGAAGAAAAGAGAAAAGAAAGAAAATGGAAGGAAGGAAGGAAGGAAGGAAGGAAAAGAAAGGAACAAAGGAATGAAGGAACGAAGAAACAAAAGAAGGAAAAGGAAGGAAGAAAGGAAGGGAGGGAGGAATTTCTTTGCTGTAATTGAGGGAACTATTTCTTTAATTAGATGGCAATAATAATGTAAAAAAAGATTTCCAAAATATTTATTATTGAGCTTAAATATTCCCTACAAAATAAGACTACATTTTAAAGGCCCCATAGACATAGATTTCAAAATTTAAAAAAAAATTTTTTTGCAAGATCCTCAGAAGCAAATATATGTCTTCTATACCACTAGACTCTTCAGAGCATTAATCAGTTCCCCTGATCCCCTACCTTATTGTACCTCCCTTTCTCCCTTCTCCCTTCTTATTCCCCTCTTATTCTTCCTTAGGGTCTTTTTAAGCTACCCCTCACTCTCTCCCTCCCTAGTGTTGCTTCCCTCCCCACCAGTCATTTTGTTACCCTTCTACTACTCTATAAGGCACAAATCAATTCTTTGCCCCAAAGGATCTGATTATTCTTCCCTCTTTAAGTTAATTTCAATGCACTTAAGTATGAAGTATCTCCTCTCTCCAACCTCTTTACCCTTCCAGTGTATTGATCTTCTCCCTTGTTCACCCCACGCGCTTCTTTATGAAATATAAATTTACTCCATTTTGTCTGTTTTCCCATTTTTCTTAATATTATCTTCTATTTTTCCCCTATAGTTTTATATATATATATATGTATATAAACACATGTGCATGTACACATATATATAAATACACACATATATATAAATATATACACATATATGTATAAATACATGTAATACACACATATATATTTAAGTATATATATATATATACATATATATACACAGACATATATATCTTGACATTTCATCCTATAGAGTTTGACACTGTTCCCTCTAAGTTAACTTCTTCTAGTAACCCTGTTGATAATAACAATTTTTAATATTTAACAATATCTTCTTTTCTTCTAGGGATACAAATCAATTGAACTTATTGGGTCCCTTAAAGAAAAGATGCCTTCCCCCCCCTTAATTACCTTATGGTGATTCTCTTGAGTTCTGTGTTTGGGCAGCAAACTCTCTGTTTAAGTTTGGTTTTTTCTTTATGAATGCTTGGAAGTCTTCAATTTTATTGAATGGCCACACTTTCCCCTGCAAAAATATAGTCAGTTTTGCTGGATAGTTGATTCTTAGTTATAGACCCAGTTCTCTTGCTTTCCAGAATATTGTATTCCATGCCTTCAGGTTCTTTAATGTAGATGCAGCTAGATCTTGTGTTATCCTAACTGTGGTTCCCTGGTATCTGAATGACTTCTTCCTAGCAGCTTGTAATATTTTTATCTTGGTCTGGTAGTTTTTGAATTTCTTCTCACTTTGTTTTCTATCTTGATGTGGAAAGGGTACAGAGGTTTTAAGATTTGTTCCATCTAAGCTGCCATCTTCCCAGAATCCCCCTCTTCAGAGCATTAGAAAGAGAACTCAATCTGGAATTACAGGAGCTGATTTTGGAAGTCCAGGTGCATCACTCCTACCTTTACAGACAAGTCCCTTTCCCTCTCTAAGTTTCACTTTTAACATCCAAAAAATGAAGGGCTTTTTTGTTTCTGTTTATACATTAAATATCTATATTTATTGTTATTTACTAAGATGATTTAAAAAAACTTTTTATACAGGAAAAAGGAAATGAGAGATTTGAGCCACATGATGGCTAAGATCCCTTCAAATTCTATGAACACATAATGACAATGACTAGAGAGACACACAAGGGACCACTGGTCTGTTAACATATATGAAAAGTCAGCTCATCTTTCTCAATAGGAAATAGGTGTGTGTATGTGTGTGTGTGTGTGTGTGTGCGCACAAGTGTGTGCTGCACATGTGCACAGTTGCTAGTATAAGCACTCATCCTACTGCAAAACTGCCAATTCTGCTTTTGGAATGAGGTGCTCTCATTTATTGTCTCAATTTCAATCTGCCTGGGGCCTAAAATAAAGAAAGTCACAATTGATTTCAGTTGGATATTTAGAAACTCATTCAGATTCTTTCTGAGTCAATTAGATGATCACAAGTTGGCAGCTCAGTAAATTTCCTGCTGGGAACTAGATTGCTAAGGGGGGAAAAATACAAATAAAGATATTATGTGCAATTGTCCACTGAGCATCAGGAGTCTTGGGTGAGACCATAAGTGAAACACCTGCTCTAATACCTGCTGAGGCCCATTTGGAGTAAAGTAGAAGGGAAATGTACAGGCCATGCTTACCCATAATTCTGTTTGTCTTATATATTCAAAGAGAATGTTGTTGGCGGTGGTATTGCTTTGATCCTCAGAGTTTTTAACTTGTGAAATGTATTTGCTAGGTAAGGGTGATTTGATTTGAAACAGGCACCTTTTCTAGTTTCTCTACTTGGGGATGAATAAACAATATTGAAGTTTTGGGGGTGGGGTTTAGACATCTCAGATATCTAAGATTCTATCAAACTTAGAATATCCTATGTTATACAATATATTTGGTACCTGGTAACTTAATGACATATAAGGAATTTCATAATTTCACAATGTGCTGAGCTGTTTCACTAATGTTGCAAACAACCTTATGGTTGTCATCAACCCTAATATAGTCTTTATCAAGCACTCTTGAATTTGCAAAACATTTTTCATATGTTATTGATTTTAAGTCTTGTAACAATTTTGTAAGATATATTCTATAGCTAAAGCTATCTCTATGTTACAAAACTAAGAGAATCAAATTAATTCATCTACAGTGGCGCAAATAGTAAAGTTTCTGGGAGGTTGTTTTCTCTGAAGCCTGATTGCCTTTAGCTGCTTTTCTTCCTCCAATGATTCCATGGAATACTTTACTTATACCTTTCATTATCAACTCTCTGGAATTGAGATTAATCATTTGATCAGTCTGAATTTTTATGTCTCTTAGTCTTAGTTTCCTTTAACATATTGTGGTCATTATCTTTATTGCTGTTACTAAAAGACAACAACATATCTTCAATCTAGTAACCAGAGTGTTGACCACATGGGCAATGGAACACTGATAAATATGCGAGATTCACATTGTTCCTTCTGAATTAAGTTAGCAGAATAAACCCAAAGGAAAAAACAAAAACTTTTCCCTAAACAGACAGAAAACTGAATGTTTCAGAAGTCCATTAAAAAAAAAGGCAGTTATTTCAAATGTGAAGTTTGGTTTCAAAAAATGATGGCACAATTTGACAATATTCCTTAAAGTAATCAAGTTTGAAGTAATAGTGATAAAAATGTAAATGTAATGTTACCTCTGAATTTCTTAGCAAGTAGAATAAATCTAAACTAGAGGTTGAATTATTTTTTCCCTTCAAATCTGGATTGCATTCCTAAAGGCTTATCACACAAAGGCAGAAAGTAGAAAATGTAAGATATACTTAAGCAGTGACAGATCAGTCGATTAAATATAATTTGCAGCTAGCCTAGAGAAGTAATGTGGTACAATGGTTAGAGAGCTATTCTTGAAAAGAAAATGAGCAAAGCAACAAACATTTATTGTGTATTTACTAGGTATCAGCCATGGAGATACAAATACAAACAAAAGAGATAGTTCCTACCCTCAAAGAGCTTATGTGGAAGATAGCACATAAAATGGAACTAATGGAGCATAGGGGAAAGTAGTCACATGGGAACATGATGGCAAGTCCCAGAGAGTCAAACACAGAGCTTTGAGGGGAACAAAATATGACTTTCCTCAAAACGGAGTCCCTGGAAGGAATTCATCAGTGGGGAAAAGGGGATTGGTACAATGGGGATATGTGTGGTTGGTGAGGAAGCTGTTGCCTCATACTNTATATATATATATATACATATATATACACAGACATATATATCTTGACATTTCATCCTATAGAGTTTGACACTGTTCCCTCTAAGTTAACTTCTTCTAGTAACCCTGTTGATAATAACAATTTTTAATATTTAACAATATCTTCTTTTCTTCTAGGGATACAAATCAATTGAACTTATTGGGTCCCTTAAAGAAAAGATGCCTTCCCCCCCCTTAATTACCTTATGGTGATTCTCTTGAGTTCTGTGTTTGGGCAGCAAACTCTCTGTTTAAGTTTGGTTTTTTCTTTATGAATGCTTGGAAGTCTTCAATTTTATTGAATGGCCACACTTTCCCCTGCAAAAATATAGTCAGTTTTGCTGGATAGTTGATTCTTAGTTATAGACCCAGTTCTCTTGCTTTCCAGAATATTGTATTCCATGCCTTCAGGTTCTTTAATGTAGATGCAGCTAGATCTTGTGTTATCCTAACTGTGGTTCCCTGGTATCTGAATGACTTCTTCCTAGCAGCTTGTAATATTTTTATCTTGGTCTGGTAGTTTTTGAATTTCTTCTCACTTTGTTTTCTATCTTGATGTGGAAAGGGTACAGAGGTTTTAAGATTTGTTCCATCTAAGCTGCCATCTTCCCAGAATCCCCCTCTTCAGAGCATTAGAAAGAGAACTCAATCTGGAATTACAGGAGCTGATTTTGGAAGTCCAGGTGCATCACTCCTACCTTTACAGACAAGTCCCTTTCCCTCTCTAAGTTTCACTTTTAACATCCAAAAATGAAGGGCTTTTTTGTTTCTGTTTATACATTAAATATCTATATTTATTGTTATTTACTAAGATGATTTAAAAAAACTTTTTATACAGGAAAAAGGAAATGAGAGATTTGAGCCACATGATGGCTAAGATCCCTTCAAATTCTATGAACACATAATGACAATGACTAGAGAGACACACAAGGGACCACTGGTCTGTTAACATATATGAAAAGTCAGCTCATCTTTCTCAATAGGAAATAGGTGTGTGTATGTGTGTGTGTGTGTGTGTGTGTGTGCGCACAAGTGTGTGCTGCACATGTGCACAGTTGCTAGTATAAGCACTCATCCTACTGCAAAACTGCCAATTCTGCTTTTGGAATGAGGTGCTTTCATTTATTGTCTCAATTTCAATCTGCCTGGGGCCTAAAATAAAGAAAGTCACAATTGATTTCAGTTGGATATTTAGAAACTCATTCAGATTCTTTCTGAGTCAATTAGATGATCACAAGTTGGCAGCTCAGTAAATTTCCTGCTGGGAACTAGATTGCTAAGGGGGGAAAAATACAAATAAAGATATTATGTGCAATTGTCCACTGAGCATCAGGAGTCTTGGGTGAGACCATAAGTGAAACACCTGCTCTAATACCTGCTGAGGCCCATTTGGAGTAAAGTAGAAGGGAAATGTACAGGCCATGCTTACCCATAATTCTGTTTGTCTTATATATTCAAAGAGAATGTTGTTGGCGGTGGTATTGCTTTGATCCCCAGAGTTTTTAACTTGTGAAATGTATTTGCTAGGTAAGGGTGATTTGATTTGAAACAGGCACCTTTTCTAGTTTCTCTACTTGGGGATGAATAAACAATATTGAAGTTTTGGGGGTGGGGTTTAGACATCTCAGATATCTAAGATTCTATCAAACTTAGAATATCCTATGTTACACAATATATTTGGTACCTGGTAACTTAATGACCTATAAGGAATTTCATAATTTCACAATGTGCTGAGCTGTTTCACTAATGTTGCAAACAACCTTATGGTTGTCATCAACCCTAATATAGTCTTTATCAAGCACTCTTGAATTTGCAAAACATTTTTCATATGTTATTGATTTTAAGTCTTGTAACAATTTTGTAAGATATATTCTATAGCTAAAGCTATCTCTATGTTACAAAACTAAGAGAATCAAATTAATTCATCTACAGTGGCGCAAATAGTAAAGTTTCTGGGAGGTTGTTTTCTCTGAAGCCTGATTGCCTTTAGCTGCTTTTCTTCCTCCAATGATTCCATGGAATACTTTACTTATACCTTTCATTATCAACTCTCTGGAATTGAGATTAATCATTTGATCAGTCTGAATTTTTATGTCTCTTAGTCTTAGTTTCCTTTAACATATTGTGGTCATTATCTTTATTGCTGTTACTAAAAGACAACAACATATCTTCAATCTAGTAACCAGAGTGTTGACCACATGGGCAATGGAACACTGATAAATATGCGAGATTCACATTGTTCCTTCTGAATTAAGTTAGCAGAATAAACCCAAAGGAAAAAACAAAAACTTTTCCCTAAACAGACAGAAAACTGAATGTTTCAGAAGTCCATTAAAAAAAAAGGCAGTTATTTCAAATGTGAAGTTTGGTTTCAAAAAATGATGGCACAATTTGACAATATTCCTTAAAGTAATCAAGTTTGAAGTAATAGTGATAAAAATGTAAATGTAATGTTACCTCTGAATTTCTTAGCAAGTAGAATAAATCTAAACTAGAGGTTGAATTATTTTTTTCCCTTCAAATCTGGATTGCATTCCTAAAGGCTTATCACACAAAGGCAGAAAGTAGAAAATGTAAGATATACTTAAGCAGTGACAGATCAGTCGATTAAATATAATTTGCAGCTAGCCTAGAGAAGTAATGTGGTACAATGGTTAGAGAGCTATTCTTGAAAAGAAAATGAGCAAAGCAACAAACATTTATTGTGTATTTACTAGGTATCAGCCATGGAGATACAAATACAAACAAAAGAGATAGTTCCTACCCTCAAAGAGCTTATGTGGAAGATAGCACATAAAATGGAACTAATGGAGCATAGGGGAAAGTAGTCACATGGGAACATGATGGCAAGTCCCAGAGAGTCAAACACAGAGCTTTGAGGGGAACAAAATATGACTTTCCTCAAAACGGAGTCCCTGGAAGGAATTCATCAGTGGGGAAAAGGGGATTGGTACAATGGGGATATGTGTGGTTGGTGAGGAAGCTGTTGCCTCATACTGGCAAAGTGGCAAAGTTTGAGAGAGCCAAGAGAGGAATTAAATATGGCACGACGGAGTTAGTCTCTAAAATCTAGGCCTCTCAAAGGAAATTTCCATTGGAAAAGTGATAATCCAGGGTGAAAAACCAGAAATCATGCCCTTTGACACATAGTATCTGTCTGATCCTGGGAAAATCACTTAACCTCTCACTATTTGCCCCAGGCAACTCTAATACTTTATAAGTTGTAGAGAACCTGGTAAGCAACATTGGCAGAGGGAGTTTTCTACACCCATAATATCTAGTACCTTCCCTTTGAATTAACCTACCCCTCACCCCAGGTATAGATTTTTTTACCCTTATTGTAGGTCAGATTAGCCTGCAGTCCATGAGCTCCCTCCTTCAGCCTATGACCTTGAACTATATGTAAACATGAAAGTCTTTCTAAGTAACTCTTGCTAAGTAACTATTTGGAATCTCCTCTCTGGCCACCACTAAATGTATATCTTGGGCTTTTCTAGCATGTGAACTCTGCCCTATGTATAAGGTAAATATTTAGGGGAACTCTAACTCAGTCCATCTCAGAAAGACTCAACATAGAGTCTTGCATCCCCCAGCATCCTGGTGTGGGGGTATGCTGATAGCCAGACAGACAGACAGCAAGTCATGGGCCAATGGAAGGATGCAGTGGGTAGAAGCCTAGGGTTGAAAAGTCAGCGTGGGAAGCTGAGTCACTCTCTCTTTTTTCCAGACTGATCTCTGAACTAACTCTGTCTCTGGGCTTGCTCTCTTATCTCATGTGGCCACTGCTCAGAGCATGGGCTGCAATGAAGGATCAGATGTTTACCTAAAATTAGAAAGACTAAAATCTTTTTCTCTCTCTTTACTATAAATACTTCTAAATCTAGTGATAAGCCTTCGTATTCATTTTTATTTACAATACCTATATTATTAGTTTGGGGGGGAAGCTGAGAGGTCCTATAAGTTTACCACTATGCCCCTTGCTTTCTGGGAACAAACTTTACTTTGATGGCATTTGGCCTCTTGTGTGCAATGGGCATAGCCAATATAGAGTCTGACTGCAACTTTGACCTAGGCTGGACAATTCATCAGGCACTGAAAACCTTTGAATTGTGTTAGTATATAAAACAGAGCTCAAAAAAGGAATTCTTTTCAATAATTACAAGGCAGCCTTCTTCCTCTGTCTCTTGCACACACACACACACACACACACACACACACACACACACACACACACCACTCCACTGCAGCACTCCCCCAAGCAGGAGCTTTGGAATGCCCACAAGAGGTTAACATGTTGGCTTGAGGGAATGTTTGCAGAGTTTGCTCTGGTACTATAATTTAGGGTACCTTGATCCAAAATTAGACAAAAAGACCAAAAAGAGAAGTCCCAATGACTAACACTTCTAGTGATCTGGACCAAGGAGAAAGCAGATAAAATACCAAACTACTAAGTGGAAATCAGTGCGAAGGAGAAGTAAGTTGGGTATTCCTGAATATATATGCATAACATGTCAAAGGCAGATCTTTCCACTTGTCATTTAGATGGATATAATTTCAGAAAGCCCCTGCAATAATATCATATAACATCCTAAAGTTATCCATATGAAATATTGCTATTGTTCCCATCATCATCATTAAGTCAAAACCCACGTCATAAAACAGCATGAGATTTTTATCCACAGTTTTAACAATTAGGTTCTTAGGATTTTAGATTTCATATGCAAATATGTTTCTGCTTTTATGAATGTGCCTACTTTGTTTCTTTCAGAAAAAAAATGTTCTCCCTATTCTAAACTCTTAAAGGAAATTGAGACAACAGGATATCACAATGGGTTATGTTCTTAAAAACAAGTTGCCCAAATTCAGTTAGACCTGAAAGTGTGAGAAGGGTGATTCATCAAATTCCCTTTTTCATTTTTTGTAAAATGAAGAGTGATAATACCTATAGTACCTACTTAGCGGATTTGTTGCAATTGAAATAACATATGTAAAGCATTTTGCAAACTTTACAAGGCTCTATTACTCAGTTATTATTAGTAGAATCATCATTACTATTGTTATTATGACACTAAAGGAATGATTGGAAAGAGGCACTGTGAAATAAGCTTTAGATTTAGCCTTCAGCTGTTCAGGTGCCATCAGCAACTAAGGGTGACTTTTTTCATTTCTAATTTTAGTTTCCCTCATTCTATTCATATCAAGGGGGCTACAGGGTCATTTCAGGTTTTACATTATCAGATTACAAAACAAGTTATATTCAGTGAATTCTCTCCTATCTGAATACCCATCATTTGTATTTCCACTTGTCCAAAAAAGAAAGGTACAGACACAAAGTCCTTGTGGGACAGAATAGAGTAATGAAGCCAAGTGCTTGGCTTCATATTGCTAGGTGGCACAATGGAAAGAGAGCCAGGCTTGAAGTCAGGAAGACCTGAATTCAAATATGACCTTAGATACCTCCTAACTGTATGATGCTGAGCAAATCAGTTCCTTTCTGTTTACTTCATTTCCCTATCTGCAAAATAGGAGTAATGATATAATATCCAAATACCAGGTTTGTTGTGAAGATCAAATGAGATAATTTTAAAGCAATTAGCACAATTCTTGGCACCTAGTAGAAGAGATATAAATGTTAGTTTTTATTAGTATATATCTGGACCCTTTTCCTGGAGGACTCTACCTCAGCCTTCCCCCTGACTAGTGTTCTTAATTTCGAGAAGGAAGGAAGAAAGGGAGCAAGGAAGGAAGGAAGGAAGGGAAGAAGAAATGAAGGAAAGAAGGAAGGAAAGAAGAAGAGAGAGAGAAAGTAAGGAAGGGAGGGAGAGAGAAAGGAAGGAACAAAGGAATGAAGGATAGTAGAAAGGAGGGAAGCATGACAGAAAGGAGAGAAGGAGAAAGCAGAAAAGAGGAAACCTCTGCCTTCTAGCAGCTTACATCCTATTAGTTGAAGACAAAATATAAAAGCTGAGAAGATGATCTGAAGTTCAGAAGCCAGAAAGAGTAGTAGTGTGAAATAAAGGGAAAGAGTATAGGATTTGAAGTCAGAGGTCCTTAACTTGAATCCCACCTCTCTTATTTACTACCTATATGCCTTTGGGCAAAATATTTAAAGTCTCTGGGGCTTAGTTTACTCATCATCATCATAAGAGATTTGAGCTAGATGATGCCAACAGTCCCTTCTAGCTCTAGATCTATAATTCATCCCCAATGTGGAAAAATCACCAAGGTCTCCCCCAGGTCTAAATCCATGATCCTAATAAATTTAGAAAAGATGTGCCTTGACATTGTAAATAGAGGGTCAACCATGGAATTAGGAATATATGACAATACATGACAATCAATACATGATATATTCTGGATGTGTAACCATTGGCAAGTCACTTAGCCCTTCAAAGTCCTTAAGCAATTCTCTAAAACAGTTTTGTTTTTCTAAACATTTGGTCTCAGAATGCCTAGACTCTAAAAAATTATTGAAGACTCCAATGAGTTTTGATTTATGTGAGTTATAGGTATCAATAATGTATTAGAAAATTAAGACTAATACAATTTTTGGTTAATACAATTTTAAATGCAAGTATTATTCATTCTTTTTAAATTATACAAAATCTATTATATTTTAATGCAAATAATGTCTTTTGTTTAAAAAAAACTATATTTCCCAAAACAAAAATATTCAGGAAAAGTAGAAGTTTAACATATTTTTGCAAATCTCTTTAATGTCTGACTTAATAGAAGACAGCTGGATTCTCATATTTGCTTCTGCATTCAATCTGTTGTGATATGTTGACATATATGAACACAATCCAGCCTCACACAGATATGTAGTCAGAAAGAATGAATATTTTAATAGACAAAAATGTCTTAGAAGTGCAAGTAATCTGTAAACATAAATACAATGTAAAAACAAATCAGATCAAATGAAATGGTGACAAAAAATATCTAAGTATTATTTTGAAAATAGTTTTGACCACTAGACCCACATAAGGGTCAATCCTAGAGATCCAAAGTTGATACTTCAAAAACTGCTGCACCAAGATAGTAAGTTATCAAGTTTTCAATATGATTCTAGGAAGGAGTTCCCATACCAGGACCAGTCCAGTCCAAAAATTCAGATACCTATATTCTTACCTACTGTATTTAATATTTTAGTAGTGTCAGAGAATAATATATTTTATTGTCTTCTCTTGGTTATCCAAAGTATTCACTTAAGACCATAAATTTAGAGCATAAAAGGGGGCTCAGTTACTGTAGTCTAATCTCTTTATTTTACAAATCAGTAAATTAAGGCCTATAGAAGTTAAATTACTTGCTTAATATCACATAGGTAGAAACAAAGGTGCCATTCAATTTGACATCATCTGACTCCAAACCTAACACTTTTTACACAGCATAGGTTCAATCACTAATCATGGATTTATACTTTGTTGTCCATCCTTCATTTCTGAAGAGGGCCAACTTACATCACAGGGAGATGGCTTGACTTGGAATGATTTGGATTTAAGTGACTAGAGTTGCACAAAGTCATCTTTCTTCCAGAGTCATCCAAGTCTCGTGGCAAGATAAAGGTTAAGAACACTGGTAACATCCTGGTATGCTGTGGATAGCCTTGCTATTTTCAAAGTCTGACCAAGCTCTAAGAGCCCCATAGTGCCTGTTTCAGCCACTTTCATGGCCCTTAGAACAAACTGTTCTCATTTGCCTATTGAGCCAGTACAAGTCTTCATAAGGTTGGGGTGGACATCTCCCTAACTCGCTGATGGCTTTGAAGCCCGTCAGTTACCCTCAAACTGATTTTACCCATCTGCCAAAATGTTTTTATCAGAGTATGGCTACTGAATATGCTATAGTTTCTTGGAACCACAGGTGAGAGTTGAGTGAAAGGTGGACATCAAAATTGTTGAGTAGCTCTAAAAAGGGCTCAGAAAGAACCCACACCAGAGGTGCTAGTCCTCTCTGAACACTCCATATACCTCACTGATTAATACAAGAATTTCCTTTATATGTATGTACATAGGAAAAGAGAAAAAATGAAAGAAAACTTCAGAGGAAGAAGGAAAAAGAAGAGAAAGCAGAAAAAGGATAGAGTCTAAGAGAATCAAGAAAGCCTTTATGCAAAAGAATATTTGAGTTAAATGTTGAAGGAAGCTAGAGATTCTATGAGGCAGAATAGAAGAGGAAGTGTATTTGAAGTATAGGAAACTAAAAATGAGATGTTAGGAAATGAGAGAGAAAACAATTTAAGTGAAATGCATAAAATGTAGAATGCCTTGAAAAGCTATCTGGGGTCAGGTTAGAAAAGACTTGAAATGCCAAATGGAGAAACTTATATTTTTCTTAAAGGTAGTAGGGAGCAATTACAACTTTTTGATTAGGAAAATGCTAATGTCTGACATGTTTTAGACAAATCAAAACCAGCACCAACACAGTCTGACACATGATCTTTTTTCTTCTTCTGTTCCACTGGTTCTCTAAAGTAAAGAACAGTAATCTTTGCAGAATCCTGGAAAAGTAAACAATTCTCAGGAAGTAATAATCATGGTACTTTGGCAGCTATGTGAAGAATAGAACAGAGAAGAGTAGGATCCATGGAGACCAGGAAATTATTCCAATGATCCAGGTATGATGTGAAAAGAACTTTAATTAGAGTGGTGGCTGTGCAAATGAAGAGGAGAGGAACATATATGAGAAAGGTTATGGAGATAGAATCAATAAGATTTGACGACTTATTTGACTTGGGGGTTGAATAAGAATGGACAGAGGGGAAAGAAACATAATGAATTGTTTTTAGGACATATTGTATTTGAGATGTCTATAGGTTTAGTTCAAAATGTCCAATAGTTATTCAGTGATGTTGGATGAAAACTCCTAAAGCACACTAGGGCTGAATATAAAGAGCTAGGAGTCATCTGCATTGAGAAGACAAATGAACTCATGGAACCATTTGAGATTACAAAGAGGGAAGTTGTAAAGAGAGAAGAAGGCCAAGGCCAGAGGTTGGGGCATACCTAAAAGGAACAACATGTATGTTAAGCTTGCAAATAAGAATGGGAAACAGGGGGCAGAAAGATAGGAGAAGAAACAAGAGACAATAATGTTGTGAAAATCGCAATAGTAAAACAAATCCAGTAGTAAGGGTGCTCAATGATGTCAAATGTTGCAAAAAGGCCAAAAATGAAAAACACTAAGAAATAGTCACTGGATTGGGCAATTAAGAGATCACTGGCAACTTTAGAGAGAATGGTTTCACTTGAGTTATGAAGTCAGAAGCAAGATTTTAAGGGGTTGAGAAGAAAGTAAGAAAAGAAAATGGGGAGACAATGAGGGTGGGCAGATTTTTCTAGAAGTTTGGCTGTGGAAAGGAGATTGAAGTGAATATGAAAACATGATAGCTTGTTAGATTCAAGTGCAGATTCCATGAGAAATATAAATACATATGAATGTGGGTAGGAGTTAGGAAAAGAGCAATCAACATAAAGAATGAAGATTAGAGACAATTATTGAGAAAAGATTATGGGGGCAGTGTGTCAGAGAAGAAGGGAGAGGATGAAATCAAAGGTATGTATAGAAGGAAAAATTACTTTGGTGGAGAAAAAGACACCCCTTCATTAGATTCTGAGTAAGGAATAAAAGATGAGAAAATGGGGGAAATTTCAAGGTATAGTGAGTTGTAAAATAGGGAAGAAGATTGAGTTCGTAGTAAATGGCCTCTATTTTGGAAGCATGTGAGTGACAGAGTTTCTATTGTTCTGATTATATGGTATGCCATAAATATAGTTAAAAAGTAGAAATTTTTTTTAAAAAGGAAAGAGTCAGAAGTTATTTTAAAATTGTAGGGAAGAATAAAAGGGAACTTGAAGATTCTCCCAAACCCACAGTTGTGTTTGTAAGATAATGTGGAATTAATTTCAAAGTAGAAAAAGATAAAGTTGGCAGATGATTATATGTTAATGGTTATTTCTGGAATCTCTTCAGATCTATAGGCAAAAAAGTGAAATGTAAAGATAGGACACCACAAAATGGAGTAATTATGGCCATCATGCTTCTTAGATTTTTAACCTGATACAAGGAAAATAATTGTGGAGATAAGGAATTATTAAATTCCATTCAACATCCTTGACGTGTGAGCAACAATAATATTCTAATATTTGGAAAAGTTTTATGCCAGATCAAAATTTAACTACTTGAAACTCAATGACATACAACAAGAGCATACAACAACATAATCCAAAAGTAGAGACATTTCATCTATCTCATATTTTATATATAAAAGCATCTCAATCTTTTTTTTTCATGTTTAGCTTTATTTGCTACCCAAATCTGTCCTATGGGTACACAGGAAGTTCTAATGTCCACATTTGAAAGTTCTCTCTCTCTCTCTCTCACTCTCTCTCTCTCTCTCTCTCTCTCTCTCTCTTTCTCTCTCTCTCTCTCACTATTCCCCCCCTCTCTCTCCCCCCTTTCTCTCAACTCAAACCAAAAAAAGCAATTTCTCTCTTCTTTGTGACAATTCAAATCACAGCAAGAAGATACTCTGGTGATAATCTATAAGCTTCCTTTTCAAAGTTGGGCCCACATGTCAAATTTGTATTTGGGTTCAGCTTTTACCCTACAGATACAGTGCTATGCCTAGAAACAGAAATGAACAACTTCATAGTTAAATGTATAAAATCACTACTG
>NC_058132.1:282433736-282444539 GCF_016433145.1 Gracilinanus agilis | reverse complement strand
CCAAAAGTATAGGCTCAGGATGTATATTTCCTGGTACTTTAAAAAATTTATATATATGTATATATATATATATATATTTATACATATATATAGTGGAAGAATCAATTTTATTAAGGCTTTCAGCAGATGCAAATTGGATCTATAACCACCTCACTGGCAAATGGCTTCTATTTTTAGATTTTTTTCTTGAGTTTAATTTTCTTTTAACAGTAATTGTAATTAGTAGAACACAATAATATCCTGAACCTTTTTTTGAGAGTAAGTAGAAACTGGAAAGAACAATGAATGCTAGGAGCCTGAATGCATTTGATTTGATCAGGTACCAGAATATACTTTTTGTACTGACCCAGCTTCTACCTATAGGATGAAAAACATCCATTTGAAAGGGATTGATTGAATATTTTCAACTGTCTGGATAATGGATACAGAGTGAATGAGTAGCCAATCCAATCAGCTATGTGGAAACAGGTCATTAAGACAGCCCCAAAAAGCATCTGACTAAAGATTATCGATTCAGTGATAGCTTATCACAGGGTTACTAACTTATTAGACTGCTTCCAAGATCCAAGAATGCTTAAAGAGGAGCTGGGAGAGCTTGGAAGGCTCCAGTTCTAAAACACCTCAGCTAATAGTTCTCTGTTTAAGTTTCAGCAAATTTCTTAATTATCCTCTATCCATGGTCTTCTTTCATGTAAAATGGAGCTTACTTTCCTGAATTTTATAATTTAATCTCCCAAGTCAGTTTAAGCTAAAACCATGATTGGGGTATATATTGGACCTATGATGCTGCTGGTATAGGGAATGCCCTGATAAAGAAATTTCCTGTACCAAGGCAGATTGACATATTCTCTGCATCTTAGAGCTTCTGAAGGTTGCCTAGGACAGATTATTTCAAGATTAAGTGAATCACCCATAGTTATATAACCAGGATGTATCTGAGATGAGACTAGAATCCAGGTCATGATGACTCCTTAGCAGGCTATCTATTCACTAAAATTGTTGAGTTTTGGGGATCCTGTTGGAAGAAAATAACCAAGGGGCTCTAATTTGGTGGCAGATAATATTTTGTCTGCAATTTAGTATATTAACTCTTAGAAATTAGCCAGAGAATCATAGAGGTTAACTGACTTACCCATGGTAACACAGCTGGTAAGTATTCAAGACAGTTTTTGAGTCCAGAGTTTCTAGAGCATTCTATACACTTTGCCTTTGTAATTCTCTCCCTTGCCTGCACGAAAGGAAGAAAGTAGAGATGGTAAGTTCTCAGTTTTAATGCCAACTTCTTATGGACCTTCACATTTAAAGTTGTCAAAAAAAAGTTGGTTTTGGATTATTTCTAAACAACAGCTGTGAGGGAGACCTACTGAGCTCCTTAATTTGGCAAGGATAAACTGAAGAGGTATTTTTAAAATGTGAAGCCACTGGGATAACAGACACCCAGAAAATCCTTCCCATATCTCTCTAACTATTAAACAAGCTGAGTTAAAGTCATCAGGGTCCTCAGCAAATAGCACAAAATTTGAGGGACACCAAAATTCTTATCACTCATAAGTATGTTCTCCCCATCCAGTAGTCATTGGTAAATGAACAAATAGCCAAGTGTTTAGAGTGGTTTAATATGATGTTGAATGGAATCATGCCACAATATTTATGTTGGATTTGTTCCTCTAGAGAGGGCCAAGCTACCAGGGGAAGAATGGAACCATTAGTCACCCTGCTTGTGGCCACTGAACAAATGGAGCCTTACTCAACTATATGGTTTTGGTTCTTACCTGCCCGTACTTACAGACCAATTTTCATTCATTTAAATTTTTCATTTATTCCTACTTAGCATTTTTGTTGAGCATCCTCCTTTATTTTTGGGGTGCTATCTGGTCATTCTGGAAGACTGAATTCAAGTGAATGAATTTGTTATGAGGGCTTTGGGGCACATCAATATGAAAACTAGAGCAAAACATCAATACATCAATATAATTTGTACTAGTGATTTTGTTCTCTCCATACTGTCATTTCTTGATTTTATTTCTCTTTTCTGTAGCTGACCATTAGTTTCTAGATTCTTTGTACCAAAAAGCTATACAAATATATCTGTAGCAGCTAGGTGGTACAATGGACCTGTCAAGTCCACTTGGATTTGTCAAGGACAAGTCAAGAAGACATCCAATCCAGCCTTAGACATTTATTAACTGTGTGTCCATGGGCAAGTCATTTAACTCCTAAGTTTCCTCAACTGTAAGATAGCAATAATAATAGTCACTAGCTCTCAGGATTGTTGTAAGGATAAAATGAAATATTAGTTGTTAAGTGCCTGGCACATTGCGTGGCACATAGTAGGTGCTTACTAAATACTTGTTTTCCTTGTTCTCTTCTCCTGGGAGGGAATGGGGACTTAGGAAAACAGAGGAAATGAAACAGCATGATGTCTCATTGAGAAGATTTGTAATGGAATATCACTGGATTGGAGCTCTATAGACCTAGGTTTGAATCCCATCTCAGCTATTTATTATCTATATCATCTTAGGGAAATCATTCTCTAGGCTTTAGTTTCTTCATGTATAAAATTATAAGGGTTGAACTAAGTTCTCTCTAAGGTCCCTTTCAACCCTAAAAATCACATGATCCTTTTTTCCCCTTTGATTTTTTAATGAATATGCTTATTAACTGTATATTTTGACCTAACTTATGCCTCAACTCTTGAAAATTCTATCAGGATGCTTCAAATCTGAGTGGGGTCAGATAATTTGTACATAGCTACTAGGCAAATAGAGCCACTTCCCTATGTTAAGCAGAAGAGGCAAAGGGTATCCTGTATTTCCTGTCCTCAAGGAGCCCACAAGCTCTTTAGGAAATGAGATTAACCCTCAAGAAACTATTAGAAGACAAACAAAAAGTTTTAATTAATAGACTGTGGTTCATAGGGTTATTGGACTTTAGAGAAGGAAGCTATTAATGTATTCTTGAAAGATGAGTAGGATTTGGTAAATGGAGGGGCAAAAATATGGTATTTCATATGGGAATAACCTAAGCGAAAGTATAGAGGTGAATAAACTTTCTACATGGAAGGGTTATTAGAAAAATAGGCAGTTCATTTTGGAAAGTAGTAAGAGAAAGGGCAAAGTGAAAATAGATTATGGAAGAACTATCAGAAGCCTTTTTTATTTTTTGAGCAAGGGAGTGTGGCATGTTGAAAAGCAGTGTGATAAGAATATTAGTCATATCTACTAAGTTATTGGTGGCCAATGATCTGTACTCTGTTTTATCAATCCCAGAAGGCTGGTTATTATAGAAAGAGAACTAAATTTTCAGCTGGGTAGCTCAATGGATTAAGGGCTAGGCTAGAGATAGGAGGTCCTATGTTCAAATCTGGCCTCAGATTCTTACTGATTGTGTGTCCCTGGACAACTCACTTAAACCCCCATTGGTTACCTTACCACTCTTCTGCCTTGGAACCAATACCATATTAATTCTAAGACAGAAGGTAAGGGTTAAGTAAAGAAAAGAAGATATCCAGTCCTTATATTATAGTTAAAGGAACTTTGGAGTTAGAATTGTTAATTTGAGTTTTAATCTGTGTTCAAATACTGGATCTATCACCTGTGTGATCCCTGGGCAAGTCAACTAATATCTCTGGGCCTCAGTTTCCTCAGCTGTAAAATAAGGTATTTCAAGCAAATGACATTATTCCTTTTCACCTCTAAATCTATGATCCCAAGATCATATGAGAGGTGTTAGGCTGATTAGAAGATGGAGACAAGGAGACTAATAGAGACTGTTGCAGCAACACAAATATGTGATAATAATGACCTGCACCTGGGTGGTGGCATAAAAAAATTTTAATTAATATTAAAAGGTCAAAGGGCAAATGTAATAGATTTTTACAAGAGTAACTAGATTTAAATTGGATCAAGAAAAGACAAAATTATAATGATCTTTGTTCCATACATATACTGAGACTTTCTGGAAAAAAAAAACAAGATTATAATAGAAGCTCAAGTGAAGGACATAATAAAATCAATATCAGCTGTACTACACTGAGAACAGTTCACCAAAATATTTTTTTTCAATATAGGAAAATACCATAACAGATGAGATAAATATTGTGATAGCAACTCTTTTTTTTCTACCTCCTCTTTTTCTGAGGGTAATTACCAATGTCTGCAATTGACAACAGTTGATCAAGTCAAAAGAGGAAAACTAATAATAACGAGCCAGATTCTCCCACCACGTACCACCCGATGAAGTCAATAAGAGTTCTGTGCTCCCAGGGAGACACATGGCGAGCAAATCTGGCCCAGTATTTACATTGCACTTTTTATCTGAGGCTCTTAAAATGCTAAACAAATATTCACTTTCACAGGGCAACCCAGGAGATGGATTGCATCATTTTTTACAGATGGTGAAAATAAGTTAAAAGGTTTCAGCTAAAGAATAATATCTTGGGAGTCAAAAACATTTTTTACCCCTTTCTTTCTGAAGGGAGAGATAATGGGGAAAAGCTCACATATATAACATGAAATTTCTTTTCTTCTATATATTTTTCTTCATTCAACCCATTTTTCTTGTCTTCTCAACATTTCCACTACTAGTTCTGTCACGACCTGGCCACATGATGTCAGACAAATCAGTTAATCTCTCCTAACCAGAATGGTATAATTGTGCTAACCTACGCACCAAAATTTATTCATAAAACTCTCATCAGAGTTGAATAATTCATTCATGATTTTGAAGTTCTTAGAGAATTTCTAATGATGGGCATAAAAACATATTAATTAAAGCCAGATCACAATTACTCAGGAGTGGTTTAACCAGTCTGTTGATGCCACAAGTGCCTCAATTCTGCCCCATAACACTTATTTCTCAGATACCCTCCTCTATCTTAATGCCACTCATTTGGGTCTTATTTTGGAATATATTGAGTATTCATGCACTTTTTATTAACTTTTATAATTTTAATATAGTTTTATTTTATTAATTTTATTAACACACATTTCTGGTGTGAGAGCTTACCAAGCAATCCCCAATGAATGCTATTCATCCACCTTTGGTTTCCACCTTTCACCCAACACTCACCTGTGGCTCCAAGAAGCTATAGTATGTACAGCAACCATGCCTCAGTAAAGCCATTTTGTCAGAAGGGTTAAACCACATTGAGGGGAACCCACAGGACCCAAAGCCATTGGTGAGTAAAGTGATGTCTACCCCAAGCATGCGAAGATTTCCCAACAGAATGGGCAGATAAGAATAATTAGTCCCAAATGCCGTGAAGGTGGCTTACGTAAGCCTGTGAAGCTCTTGGAGCTTGGTCACACGTCAAAGATGCCAGTTATCATTCACTGCATCCTGGTCCATCGTCAGCTGCCCTAACTTTTGTCTTGCCACTGAACTTAGAAGACTCTGGAAGAGAGAGTGAGGTTGATGACTTTGTGTACTTCTACCTCCTTGGCAAGTCAAGATGTCATTCTGTGATGTCATTGGTCCTCTTCAAAAATGAAGTATGGACAACATTTTGGCCATTAGAATAAGAGGGAGAAAAAGATGGGGAAAAGAGGATGTAAGAAGAAAATTGTATATAGACAAATTTTTTTGACCTCTTCATTGTTTTATAGAATTCATAAAGCTTCTCTCCCCACAAGTTTGCCTAGGCAACTAGGTGGTAAAATGGAAAGATTGCTGCACCTGGAGTCAGAAGATCTAAGTTCGAATCCAGCTTCAGGCATTTATTAACTCTGAAACTGAGAAAATCATTTAGCCTCCATTTGCCTTAGTTTCCTAATATGTAAAACTGAGATAAAAATGGTACTTCCCAGGCGTGTTGAGTGGATAGAATGAGAATGCATTTGTAAAGCACAAATCCCTGGCACATAGTCTGGAATATAACAGATGTTAATAAATATTTAGTTTTTTCTTTCCTTCTTAATCATGAATAGAATATATTACAAGGACCTCTCATCCTCATAGTTTCTTTAGCTTGTTGGTCAGCCAGAGAAATATGACAATTCAGTTTGACTCACCATTCATTGATGTTGGTGACAATTGCTCACCATTTATTAAACATGTACAATAAAGACTATGGTGGGCATTGTTAGAATACAATGATACGCATGTATCTTGGGGGAAGAGGATGGAGAAGGTGAAATAATAATTGAAAATAATAATTATTCGCATTGTACTTCAGATTTTACAAAGTACTTAAATCTATTATCTCATTTAATTCTCACAACAACCCCCTGAAAAGGTGTTATGAATTTCTCCATTTTACAGATGAGAATGAGAGAGTTTACACAGCGTCACATGACTTTGAATATAACTTTCTGTCCACTGCTCTCAGCTAAGAGATAACTCAAAAGACTCTCCCTGCTTTCAGCCTCATAGACGAATTAGGCAGAAATAAATACGGATAAGGTCTTAGGTTAAGTTCTGATGTGCCTAAGCTACAATGAATCAAATTCACCAACCAGTCAGATTCCAAAGCCACAAATCCATGGCAAAGATGCCAACTGATCTATGGAGAGGATGATTGTAAAGGCATCCACCCAAAACATAGTAACACAAAGGATCACAATAAGTCAGTAAAGAGCCAAAATTGTTCTCTTGCTACTTACTTGCTTTTACCTTTATTAGCCCATGGCTCCTTCAGAGACAGAGGCAGAGAGACAGACAGAGAGAAAAAGAAAGCGTCACCCAATAAACAAATTGAGAACTTTTGCTGGCTTTAATTATTTTGATGACTACTTAAAATTATTTGTGATACATCATTTAAGGACTCTTGCAGTAGAAAGTGGTTTAGTGTACTGAATGAAAAGAAAAATAATTTAGGAATGAAAAGGCCTGGCTTCTAGTCCTGGCTTTACCACTAAATCAATGTGTGACTTTTGCAAGTCACTGAATATCCTTGTGCCTCAGATTTCACATCTCTTGGACTCCATGATTTGGGGATCATTGAAAGCCCCTCCCAACTTCAGTATACTGAAATAGGGAATTGTCCTAGAGGGATGTTAGATGATAAAACCCACCTAGAAACCTCCCCAGAGCCAATAAAGCATAAACCCCTTGTCTTATAATAAAACAAGATTCATTTTATAATGAGAATAAGGAAAAAGGGTAGGCAAGATCCTAACACTATTGAAATCTAGGCTCCACCCAACCTCTAAGCATCTCAAAAGAGATGGGCTTCTGGTTTTCTCTGGGCCCTTCTCCCTGGTCTTATCTAAAAAGCCCCAAAACTATCTAACTCTAACCTAATCTATTTACTCTGGATTAACAAAAAGAGGGAAAAGGGAAGCTGGAGGTTGGCTATACTATATAACCCAAAGTCCCAGATGACAATCTTTGGATTACCTTAGCCCAAGAGGATTTCTGGCAGATGAATAACTGGCAGATGATCTCTGTATTCAGGAAAACAGTTCACTCCAAAGTAGACCCTCAACCAAGGAGTCCCTAATCTCTCCACAAGATTTTGGTCTTCCAAGGGAAACTCTATCAGAGCAAAAACACCTCCTTCTAGCTTAGTGGAGATCTGGGCAGAGAGTGCAAATGGCAGTTAATTGCCAGTACAACTCCCACATTCCCTCTCGACTCAGAATCCTCTCTCAGGGCTTTTATCCAAATTCCCTTCTTTCCTCTTAAAGCTAATCCTTAAAAATCTACTCTATCCCTAACTACCTTCCTACAATGCTATGGTGTTTAATATAGGTACTGATTATTTAATACACACATTTATTATGTAGCACCCTAGGACCCAGCCATCATTGCCCTGTCTACTTTATAAGGCATCATCTCTACTGGCCCTATTTCTTACAGTCATCATCTCCACCACCCTCAAATTCCCATCCTACTAACCACAATCAAGAAAACCCTCTCAATAACTCCACTCAACCAGCTTAACTAATTTCTTTTTTGTTCACTATTGCATTTGCTAAATGAAATTATTCATTTTAGAGAATCCATAGCAACTACAACAACCAAAAACACTCATAATGTGCCATATGCCAAGACTCAGAAATGATTTTGTTAAACATAATGCTACTTTATACAGATATTTGCTATGGAGGGATTTTCTCTTATACTTGGATGGCTATGCCACTATCACACTGCCATATTCCTAAAATTCAATAAAATTAAAATGAAAATCAATTATTTAAAATAATCTTCTAACAGTTCTATAATTATAGAAATAAAAACAAATTATTTAAAAATAATAAAATTTAAATTAAAATGAAGTTAAAAGAATCTATATATGAGTACTTACTATTGACATAGCACCAGAAGAAGCATTATGGGAGATAAGAAAATTAATAAAATGTAATCCATGCCCTGGAGGCCACTAGATAGCACAGTGGATAGGCCTGGACATGGAGTCAAGAAAACTTATCTTCATGAGTTCAAATGTGATTTCAAATACTTGCTAGCTGTATGACTCCCTGCAAGTCACTTAACCCTATTTGCCTCAGTTTACTCAACTATAAAATAAGCTAGAGAAGGAAATGGCAAACCACTCCAATGACTTTGTCAAGAAAAAGCCAAATCGTGTCTCAAAGCGTCAGACATGACTGGAAAATGACCTAATAAAAATTGTTACCTTGAAGAAACTTACACTATATAGGGATGATGAGGTATGTAAGCAAAAAACTCTAATGCAATGAGATATACATTTTAAGAAAGATACCTTCTGACTAGAGAAAAAAAGAGGTTGTAAGGAAGTGACACTGAAAATGGGCTTTGAAAGATTGGTGCTATTTAAAAGAAACACAGATTCCAGAAAACGAATCATATTTCTAGAGTTAGAAAGGACTAAAGATCATTCAGACCAGTTCTTTCATTTTATAGATGAGAAAACTAAGGTCTAAAGAGGGCATGCCCAGGTCATACAGGCAATTATACATCTGGGATTCAAATCCAGTTCTTCTCACTCTAAATCCAATGTATTTTCAGACACCCTATATTGTGATGGGGAATTATGAAAGAGAATATGAGTAAAGCCTGAAGGTACAAAAACATGTAGTCTAACACTTTAATATGAGAAAGTCTAACTGGATTGCAACAAAATGCATGTGAAGTGATGAAGTAAAAAAGAAGTATTGGAGAGAGACTGGAACCAGATTGTAGAGGGCCTTGAATGACAGACTGGGGAATTTTTACTCTCTTCAATAGTCTCTGGAATTGATGGATGGGTTTTTGGCAAGTCAGTGGCATGATAAGAGCTTTCCTATAGGAACTATTCAAGGAGCATTCAAACATGGTAGTGAGAGTAGAGAGGAGTCAAGAAAACTTGGTAAGAAATCATATGGCAGTGCTCCTAGTGGGCAGTAACAAGGGCCACTGGAAATGGAAAAAATGGAACAGATTCAAGGGCCATTTTTGAAGTTAGACTCATGGGACTTTGCTACTGATTGGATAGGGGCAGGAATAAGCAAGATAGCAAAAATGAAAGATGAATCTGAGATTTCTAACCTGAGTGACTTGGAGAAAAGTATGACATTAGCAGAAAAAGGGGAGACAGGAATTAGTTGGTTTAGACAAAGTAAAATGAAATAAGGAGGGACTTGTTCAGTCATTTTAGTCATGTCTGACACATTGTGACCCCATTTTGCTTTGTTTGTTTTATTTTTGGCAGAGATACTAAGTGTTTATCATTTTCTTCTCTAATTTGTTTTACAGATGAGGAAACTAAGGCAAACAGGGCTGAGTCACTTCCCCCAGGTCACACAGTTGAGGCCAGATTTGAACTCACAAAGGCAAGTCTTTCTTACTTCAGGGTCCATACTCTAACCACTCTGCCACCTAGTGCTAGTAAGGACTGTCAAAAGTTATCTGGTAGATTATTAGAAACAGTTCTAGATGTTAGGGGAAAAGTTAGGGTTATAAAAGCACATTTGACAGTCATTCTCATAGAGGTAATATTTAAAGATTTGCAAAAGAAAAAAAATAATCATGAGTTTACAGAAAGAATAGAGAGTGAAAAGAATGGAAAGGCTTTTTTAAGACCTAGGAGTGTCTTAAGAAGCCGCTGGCTGAAGAGGCAGAAGTTATCTAAGATATAGTTGAAGAACAGAAAGTGTGAAGTCTCAGATGCCAAGGAAGAAAGGAGTATCAATTGGTTGATTATTATAACTGCTACAAAAAAGCCAAGGCAAAGAAGACTGAGAAAATACCACTGGAATTCATTGGTGACCTTAAAAAGGCTGTTAAAAAGAAAGGTTCAGCTCTAAGTAATATGTTTAGGAAATTTAGAGTTAATGGGAGATGAGGAAGTGGAAACATTTAATGCCAACTGACTACTCTTTCTAGAAGTTTTCTGCTAAAAGTTAGATGAGAGGCAGAGTACAGGAGAAGCATGATGAAAAGGAGTGTTTTGCTTGATTTTTAAACTGTACTATATGACCGCAGGCTGAATGAAAAGAGCCAACTGAAAAGGAAAGACTGATGATTAAAAAAATGAGATAGAACAGAATAATGACAGAGTAATGTCTAACAGAAAGTAAATTTTAAAAAGGATGTTGTGGGGCAGGTAGCTAGGTGATTCAATGCATAGAGAGGAGGTACCAGTTTCAAATTTGGCCTTAAACACTTTCTAGCTGAGTGACCCTGGACAAGTCACTTAACACTCCTCCCCAACCCCCCATTGCCTACCCTTTACCATTCTTCTAACTTGGAACTAATACACAGTATTGATATAAAGAAAGAAAGAAAGAAAGAAAGAAAGAAAGAAAGAAAGAAAGAAAGAAAGAAAGAAAGAAAGAAAGAAAGAAAGAAAGAAAGAAAGAAAGAAAGAAAGAAAGAAAGAAAGAAAGAAAGAAAGAAAGA